>NW_005369552.1:1213411-1213666 GCF_000412655.1 Myotis brandtii | reverse complement strand
GAGAGGGGAGGGACGCAGGGGCGGCGGCTGGATTAGGTGGGAAGAGCAAGGGAGGAGAGGGAGCCGGACTGAGCGTCACTCCTGGGTGCCATGGACACCGCGGCCAGCTTTCCGTGGATCGGACTTTGTGCGCCTGGGGGTGTGCGGTGACGCTCCAGTCCTGTGCCCTCACCTGCTTCGGGCGGTCCCCGGGGCTGAGTAAGCCGGGCGGAGGGAGCCTGCGGAGATTTCCTGAGCTCTAAGGAAGGAAGGGGG
>NW_005369552.1:1171078-1213218 GCF_000412655.1 Myotis brandtii | reverse complement strand
GAGGAAGGGGGGAGGTGGGGAGGAGGGTGGTGGGTGGGGGACCCCTTGACGTCACTGGAAGGAGGTGCCGGGGTAGGAAGTGGGCTGGGGAAAGTTTATAAACGGCCCTAGCCCTCGGCTCCTCTCCATCGAGGTCCGCTAGAGGCTCAGAGCGCGCCGGACGGACGCTTCTCGAGGCTCTTCCCCGGCGGCTGTGGTGGTGGTGGCACTGGCCACGACCTCGCGCCTCGAAAGGGAAGGAGGAGAGCCCGCTTGCAGGGGGTGGTGTGCTTGCCGGGAGCAAACAGGTCCCCGGAGATGGCAAGAGCTGGTATCCTTCATCCCACTAAGGGCCCGCTTAGGACTGTCCACGCAACGTTCCTCTACCGCCCACTCCTCTGGCGGGTCCCGGACCGCGGACTGGAGCGCGCTGTGCGCAGCCGCGGGAGGAGAAGGGGGCCTTCCACCGGTCCCGCCAAGGTCGCCGGGCGCCAGCGAGGGCAGTCCAGAACCCAAGTACCGTTAAGTTTCGGAATGGCAAGCCTAGCCTTTAAATTCCAAAAGAAGAAAGGGCGGATGGTTTGGACCAAAAGATGCGGTTTGAGCGATTGGTGCTATCCATCCCTTTGCCTGGTGTTAAGAGAAACTGGAGGCTGAATGGTCGGGGCTAGGAGGTCACACCGCGGTTAGAGTGGAGGCCGCCCCAAGGAGGCGTCAAACCCAAGGGGATTTAGCGAATGGATCCCGTCTCTGCCCGGCGGTTTCAGACCCACGGGACAAAAGACAGTAACATCAAATAAGTTACTGCAATGATTCAGGGAAGGAAAGTCAGTACAGTTGGGCATATTTTGTTTAAAAAAAAAATGCTTGTTAAACCCCAAAGCTGTAACAGTTAAATATTTTCTCAGTAGAAAGATGAATTAGACCGTCAGTTTCTAAATAACAAGCTATAGTTCCAATTAGATTAGTGAACAACCCGAGGGCACGGCACAGTCCTAATGTCCGAGAACCGCGTTGTAAGTTGGAAAAAGTTGCTAAAATAACGATTGAAATGAAATATTGCTGTTCGAATTCGAAAATGCATTTTTTCGTTTTGAAAAGTCGCTTTTTAAAAAACAATTGCTTAGAGCATCTAAATAACTTACTGCAGTCTATCTATTATGTAAAGGTAAATCTAGGTAATTACTGTAAGTCCAAAAATGGAGGGAAGAATATATATTTAATTGACTTCTGCTTTGCACAGATATATCTTTATTTTTGTTTCAAAACTGTGGTCAACCAGTGAAGTATAGTTCTCTTTGTGATTAGGGACCACTTAGATCCGTGGAAGGTTGGCAGAAACCTAAGAAGATCCTCTTGTGATTTCTCTTAGATATTATTTTACTTAGAAGGAGGCAGGAATCTTGGAACTCGTTTGTGGTTTTTAAAAAATTTACATGTGTTGTAGGAAGAAAGACAAAATACTGGCAAGGTGAGAACCCCTTTACCTGCCAGTTTAAGGAGCTATTGGGGTTTGTAATTGCGAAGCCTGCCTTCCCAGACCACAGGCTTCTCTGGCTGATAAACAGAAACAGTTGCTACCTGCTTCTAGACCAAATCAGGACTTTCCAACTGAACGGAGGGGCTGCAGTCTGGGAAGACAGCCCAGAAGGGGTCCAAGTTTCTGCCCAGTGGATCTATCAGGAGTCCACTTGCACCCATCATGAGCTGGGTCTGCTCACCTTCGATTGTTATATATCCTTTGTGTATTCATCAGTGATTATTACTGTGGATGAATGATATGCAGGTGTGCCTTGAAGGATAAATAACCAGATGCTCAGTAATACAAAAAGATAATGCATCCCCCCTCCCACAGAGTGTATTTACCTTCTTCCAAATATCCTGGGAAATAGGAAAAAAAAGCCAATAATTCAGATACTTTCAAGTACGTACTCTGTATTGCAGTGTCTCCCTCTTCAAAGGATACCAGCCCTCCTTTACTCCACACAAAGTCTCCTTATCTTACTTTTAAGTCACCATGCCCTCGATTAAAGCCATAGACCTTTTTTTCTGGCTTTAGACCAGTCTATCTAATAATAGACCCCGTGTTTCTTGAGTTTTTGAGCAACTAGCATTTACAATTTGCTGTAACTAACTGGAAATGCTTGTGAATTTTGTGAGGGAAGTCTACATTAATAACATAAAGTTAAATCAAAATGTACCTGAAAATAACACCCATTCTCAAATTGAATGTAATAAATCTCATAATAAAACTAATTTTACATAACAATGTTTGTTGTTTTCCCCAAGGTTTATGCAGCCACACCTTTTTGGTTGTGTTTTTCTGAATTGCATATTGAAAACTTTATTTATAGCACGTGGCAATCCACTAGTTCTCCAACTGATGGATCATGTTGCAGATGAACTGTAGGTAGTCACCTACTCTAGTTCCTCAATATTTTTACCTTACTTGTTTATTATTATTTGAAGTTTTTCTTTCCCTGTTGAAAATTCTATAAAAGGCTATCCATTTCTTTTCTAGTGAAACTTAAGTGAAACAGGCTTTTCTATTTTCATATATAAAATTCAGAAGTTAGAATAGATTATTTCTAAGACCCTTTCCCAACTCTAAATTTCAATGAACAATGCCAAGAAGTAGGCTGAACACAGTGTCTCTTTTTCTCCTCCCCTTACCTACATTTGCATAGGAATGGATAGTAAACCCTGTGACACTAGAGCTGAAGCTGGAAGGATGAACAGGTTTCTCCTGCTATCAATAATCACACTGTATTTTCTTTTTCCCTAGTAGAATGCACCTGACCCACCAATTAACTTGGTCTTTAATGGGTTGCAGGAGCAAAGCTATTAGAGTATGCACAATCCAGTAGTAATAATTATCTTGGGCTTTTTTTTTTTTTGCTAGCAGAATGTATAACTCTAGTTACATTATCTTTTCTAAGGATGCCAGTCATTTTAAACCAATATGCGTTTCTTTGTATTATTATTATATTATCATTGTTAATGCTCACTTTATTCTAAAAGAAGTTTAGATTTCAATGATGACACTAAACCTCTATTTTATATTAGTTTTTAGAACAAACCAAATATTCAATTTCTTCTCCTTACCAAAAACTTGAGACATTCTAAATATACTTTGAAAGCATTGGATATTAAGGTTGAAAATGATATGTTGCAAAAAAAAAATGGTTTTATATTGACCAAAAAATGGCATGTCCTTGAGGATGGTTATCCAACCTATTGCAAAGTTATGGCTGGTATTGCTCTGCCTTGGGGAGTTCTGCAAAGCAAGAACAAATAACAGAGCAGTAGAGCTTCTGTAGAGCTTTAAGTTGAGATGTGTATGTGAATGGGCATAAGAATGGAGAGCCAGTGAGGGAAGCTCTCTTGGCACTTGAGTGTGAAATGCAAAGCTTGCTGGTGTTAGTCAGATTCTTGGTTCAGTTGGGTCAGGAATTTGTTGGATATCAAGTACATGTAATTTTTCAGAGTATTTGTCATTGTGGATAGGGGAGGAAGGACATTTGAAATAACACCTGGCCTTTTTTTTTTTTAAGTAAAAATATGTTATTAGGAATGGTTCGAAGCATTAGAAGCATCTGTTGCATTGGGTTTAACCAGTTTACTAGAACAGAAGAATCCATTCCATTTCATTGGCCTTAGCATACTGATGAGCTGGTTTGGAATGACAAGATCTCCTCCCACATGCTTTTCAGGATTACCAGTGGTTCCTCACATACTTGGGTGCTTGGAAAGTGCATGCTGCTGATTAAATTACTGGATTTTATACCAGATTGAGGGAGAGGAAGGAAATGGGAGGAATGGAGTAATTGAGGGAGAGCTTGAAAGGAAAGCCTCTGGCTTAGCATCTGGGACTGCAGGGGGGTTTCATTAAGGAAATGGTTCCATTGCGTCTGCTGGAGATAGTGGACTAAATTTCCTGCATTGCTGCTGGGGCGGATGTGGGGGGATGTCAAGAATTCCTGGGGATTTCCCATCAGTCTTGGTGAAGCCATTTTTGATTATTGCTCCTCTCCTTGATGTTTTTGAGAGATTTGATCTTGTTTCATTGAACACATACATTGGGAGAGTGAGAAAGAACCTCCTAGATGGAATCTATTCACTTCAGAGATGAGAAAATACACACAGAGTAGTTTAGTGATTTTTTTTTCAAGGTCAACAGCTGATTAGTGGCAGAAGCAGAACAGAACCCAATGTTCATACTACAGATAGCAGTTCTTCAAATATTTGTTGATTGACATTATTAAAGCACTAACATTTCTTTTTAAATTCTGGCATCATTTTTTAATATGGAATTTACATCTATTTTCTTGAAGCCCATTGGAGTTTGAATGAAGAATATCGGAATTATGGCTGCTTGGTAGTACACTGAGAGATTCGGAGAGAAAATTGATATTCCTTGTGAGCAGTGCTATACAAACTCTACCCCAGGCAAAGGAATTGCTCACCTTTTTTAGATGAGCCTTGCACATTCATTGCCCCATGTTTGTGCTGTTTGTCTGCTAGACCCTTTTTCTTCCTGCGCATATCCTCCTCCCCTGCCTTCAAAGTCCAGCTCAGAAACCCGTGAGTGTCTTCTCATAGCCCAGACAGAATGAATGGTTTCTCCTATTCCTACATGTACCCTCCTATATGTAGCTGCACTATGTGCCCCTCTTCCAGTCCTCACCTGGTGGTGTTAGTATTCTGTTTATGTGGCTGTGCCCTTACCCTTTGAGAAGAAGAGGCCATGTCTTAGCTGCCCTTAGATCCCAGGCACCTAGTGTGACACCTGGCATGGAGGCTTTCTTGGAATGAATGAGTCAATGAATGAGTGATGTAGCCACACCATTATTTCAAAGAAATCTCTCAGGGCCAGATATGAATTTATTCCAGTATATGAATGTGCTTCGGCCTGTCCATTTGGCCTCAGTTACAGTAGATTCTTTACAGGGATTGTTCATAATAGATGGTGTTTATCCTCTGTAGTGAGTGACTAAGATATAGGAAATCAGCTATGAACTTCAACTCTCTGAGATACTTATCCCTGTAATCCCTTCTGTTTTGTTATGATGCTTCATTGGGGCCTCTGATCCCCTAAAAGCCTTGCTTCAGTCTGTGCAGAAGTTCTGGTGAGGTGTCAAACACTCAGCTTTACTCTGCAATGTCTTACCAAATTTTTCGAGATAACAGTGCTCTCATATTTTATGCTTTGACTTACTATTCCTCTCATAGACTCAACCCTGAGTCTTTGGGTGCTATAATGCAAACCTGAAGACAAAGACCTGGCCACACTCAGCATCAATGTTCTGCTTCAATAGTAGCTTTTGATTTCAAGCCACTAGACCAGGCTAGTCTTCCTGATTTTCTCTTTCTTTAGGATAGTTTCTTCTCAACCATTCATGCAAACAGGCTCCTGGCAAGATCATCCCACTAGGGAGGTGTGAGCCATGGATCTGAAAAATCTGAATCCCATGGTTGGGGTTCAAGTTGGTGCCTCCCTTCCCCCACTCCCATTCCCAGCCCCACACTTTGCACACATCCAATGCATACTCCAAAAACACTCTCAAGGTGTGGTCCAAGGTCTAGCATCTGCTGCAAACTTAATTGAATTAGAGCCTGTATTTTAATAAAGTCCCCAGATTTTTGTTTGCACATTAAAAATTGAAATGCACTTGGCCAAGACATGGGAACAACCTTAGTGTCCTTTGATAGATGATTGGATAAAAAAAGATGTATGTGGTCCATATATACAGCCTTAAGAAAATACTACCCAGCCTTCAGAAAAAAAAAATGGAATACTGCCATTTGAAACAACGTAGATGGATCTTGAGAATATCATGCTAAACAAAATAAACCAGTGCAGTAAGTTAAGAACCATATGATTTCCCTTATGTGTAATATATATAAAACTGAAAGCAACAAGTGAACAAATAAGAAAAAAAAACAATAGACAGACAATAGTATGCGGTTTTCAGAGGAAAAGAGGGGTGGGGATGGGTAGAAAAGGGTAGAAGGAGTCAAATATATGGTGACAGAAGATTTGACTTGGAGTGCGTAACACACAATGTAATATACACATGATGTATTATAGAATAGTATACTTGAAACCCATGTAATTTTATTAACCAATGTCACCAAATAAATTTAGTAATTTTCTTTTTTAATTGAGAAGCACTAATTTCAGTAAGGGATTCTTAGCTCTGATGTCAGGGTCTAAATCCTTTTTACCAATATCCTTGATGACCTTTGATCTATTTGACCAAGAGACTAGACCTAGGTTAGCCAGGAGCCTCTTCTGACTCCCACATTGTTCTTTGCTCTGTCTTCTTCTAGGGCACATGTGTCTTACTTTAAGACTCTTTTTACAAAAGCTTAGACTTAGCTTGGACCTGTAATCAAAGTAAACAGAAGTGTGGTCTTGAAGATGCCATGGTTAACCAAATCCTGGGTGCAAGATCATGGTTTTAGAAAATATAGACTTGTAGAAAATAGTAAAAATGGACTTAGATAGGTTTTAACCAAAAATGAAAGTTTTACAAGACATTTGCTTCTAATACAAACTTATTGGTGGTAAAAACCAGCCGAGGTGTGTACTCCAGAATCTCTATTGTTAAGGAGGCATCACTGTCTCATGGTGTCATGCTATAACTGATAACAAAATTTTTATTCTTCTTACTGGCTTGAAATTTAATGTGTTTTTCCCTTGCATTCTTCCTCATCTCATTATTGCCAAGTCTTGGCAAATGCTTTTGTCTTTTCACAGATTATCACAGTGCTTACAGGCATATTTTTCTCAGCCTAGTCTTCCATTCTTCTATTTAACAGCTAGAGGGTGAATAGATTTCCTTTCAAGCCACCCATCATGTGGTCTACACAAGCCAAGGTATAACAATGATCAGGTTCTTTTGTTAAAAGAGGCCTGAAGTGAACCTTGTATAAATGAAAAGCTTGGCTTTCATTATATAAAAATATGAAACCACTTAAACTCAAGGCCACTTTTAACAAAACTCTGATAAGAAATTCCTCTGCCCATTAAGGTCTATGAAACCCTTTGCTTCTCTCTAGGGTCATGGTCTCCAGCCTTGTCCCCACATTAGAATCGCCTGCAGAGTTTTTAAAAACACCCCTTCTTGCCCTGATGCATTCCTGACCAATTGAATCACAATTAGTCAAGTGGGACCCAGACATCAGTCATTTTAAAGCTCCCAAGTGATTCCAGTGGGTGGCTGAGGTTAAGAAACTCCTATTTTTGCCCAGCCAGCAGGGCTCAGTGGTTGAGCATCAACTTATGATCCTGGAGGTCTCAGTTCGATTCCCGGTCAGGGCACATCCACAAGTTGCAAGCTCAAATCCCCAGTGTGGGGTACGCAGGAGGCAGCCAATCAATAATTCTCTCTCATCATTGATGTTTCTATCCCTCTCTCCCTCTCCCTTCTTCTCTGAAATCAATAAAATATATTTTTAAAAAAAGAAACTCCTATTTTACCAGGCATCTGAATTACCTGGAGAACTTTGCTACACTAGAGTGTTGGGTCCAACCCCAGAGTTTTTGATTCAGTGGATCTGGAGTGGGGCCCATAACTAGCATTTCTAACAACTTTCCAAGCGATGCTGATGCACCTGATCCAGAGACCACACTTTGAGAGCCCCAGCCATAGGGATGGTTTAAGAGGCCTGGTCACCTGGGAGGCACCTGCCCTGTGCCAATCTGTAAAAGGAACTGAATCATCACTAGACCTATAACAAGGTGGAGGAAACTGTTTACAAGAATTCCTGCCAGGAAGAGTATGTGTTAGTAGTGTGCAGAAGGAATACGAGGAGAGAGTGCTTGGGGCATGCCATCAGAAGCTGTGGTAGAATTGCCTTCTGAGGAAATTGGGTCTGTATTGCTGAGTGGGGCATGCGAGTTAGGATATAGAACTGAATTGCTGGTCTAGACCAGTGGTCGGCAACCTGCGGCTCTCGAGCCACATGCGGCTCTTTGGCCCGTTGAGTGTGGCTCTTCCACAAAATACCACGTGCGGGTGCGCACGTACAGTGCAATTGAAACTTCATGGCCCATGCACAGAAGTCGGTATTTTGTGGAAGAGCCGGTATTTTGTGGAAGAGCCACATGTGGCTCGCGAGCCGCAGGTTGCCGACCACTGGTCTAGACAATAGCCCTCTTTCTCTGCCTTACACCACACAGCATTCAGTCTTCCCTCTTTATAAATATTGGAAAATGTCTACAGAGTCCTTTTGAAAGGTGCCATATATTGACTTGTCTCAGGCACCCTGTGCCTTGGTGCAGCCCTGCCTCCCTTCACAGCACAGTGCTCTTTGAAGTCTCATGATGCTTTCCCTCTCCAATGGAGCCTCTGTATCCATATTTCCTTTTGTGGGATCTGTGTTGCCCCACTTGGGTGGCTAACTTCTCCCTGTTGGAGCAGTATAGTTCTGCTGGCTCTTGTGATGTGCCAGAGGTCTGTCCTCATTGGTGAGAAAAGTCACTACCCGGTTGGAGACAGAGCTGGCTCCCACTCTGCAGAACCGTGGTGCTGGGCCCTTTCTGTGAAATACTGAGTTTTCTAGCTGCTTCTCCTTCCCTGAGAGCACCTGGGGTAATTCCAGGGCATTGAAGGCCTCATATTGTGTGAGATCCACATAAACATTTTTATTTTCAAATATAGAAAGGGATATGCACCACAGAGTCACTGATTTTGCAGGGCTGAGTCATGGTAGCATTTGCTATCTGTCATCTATTGCTACTCAACAAGCTGCCCCCAAACTCAGTAGCCAAAAAGAATTCATTCTTTCTCATGAGTCTGTGGGTTAGAAATCTAGACTACGTTCGGCTGGGTGGTTTTCTGTCTGTTCTCACCTGAGTCACTCATGCAGCTGTAGTCATCTGGCATTTCAGCTGGGACCTTGATACTGGCTGTCACTGGGCCTTCCTCTTCACGCAGTCTTTTGCCATTCAGAAGTCTTGTCCTGGCTTCCCTATGTGGAGGCAGGGCAGTCCAAGCAGGCGATGGTGGGAACAGCATGGCCTTTTGAGGCTTGGGCTTTGGAACTTTTACCCCACCCCTTTTGCCATATGATTGGTCATAACCTGGAGTTAAGGGTTGCGGAAATAGGCTCTTCTCTTGGTTGGAGGAGTTGTACAATATTGTGGTCATGTTTTACAATCTACCACACCACACCATACCACACCACTATTTAGTACTTAGTCTTTTCTTTCAGTCTAGATATTAGGTTGGAGTTTGGCTGAGAAAATAATTGTGAATAATGCCTTGGCCCTTCTCCACAGAATCTGTGAGTGACACACTGGTCCACTGAAACACTTCCTATTCAGAGGTCTTTTGATTAGGGTTCATGCCAGGTTGGGGCTGCTAACTTCTTATGAATACCATGACACCAGCAAGGAGGACAGCTGATGTTCAGATTCTTTGTGCAGACAGCTCTGCACTCCTTGGGGCTTATTTCGTAGGGCTTCTGGTTGAGCTGCTTCTTCTGGAGGATGTGCAGAGGCTGTAGGCTTTGGGTGAGGGGGAAGGAGGAAACTGATCCCTGATTGTCAGGCACTTAGATTTACATTTTTTATCTTACTCAATCCCAAGAGGTAGCACAGTACTCTTCAGTATAAAGAAACTGAGTCTGAGGTCCACTAAATACTTTTCCTAATCACAGTGGTAAGCAAGGCTGAATTATTTCAGTCTCACTGGGTCAAACTCCAAACCTTGCTGCTCTCACCTCGCCTTCCAGCCTAAATGACAAGAAGAGAAGGAAATGAGCATGGATAAGAGTGTGCTCATCTTTCTCTTCTTTCCAAACCATTTTATCCTTGGAGTTTTGCCATCTCCAAGGAATATGAGAAGCCTCTGCTACTCCAGTTTAAAGTGGCCTTGGGATATTACACTTCAGCGTGTGGCTGACACCATGACGGAATTTTAACCATGCCAGTTATTTTTATCAGGGGTATTCAAGTGCCATCCCATAAACTTAAATCAAAAAAGGATCTTCAAAGGCATTAAGAACATGATTTTTTAAGGGGTTCCAACCTGCTCTCCTATAAGTGGCTTTAAACTAAAGCAGAAGGACTCCAAAATGGCAACAGAGTACGTGGATGCTACACTGACATGCTCCCAGGACCAAATTGGAATTACAACTAAAATACAGAAAAACCAACTGAAGACTAGCTAGGGAGAACCCTGATAACCAAGGATGGAAAGTGACCACATAGAGACTGGTAAAAAAAAATATGCAGGCGCAAAAGGGCTGACCGAGCAACCACAAATAACAACTAAAGTTCCAGAGGGATATCTCAGCTGTGAGGGACCCCACTGAGAACTCTGGGGTCTAAACCCCAAGATGAGATCCCCAGCCAAGAGCACCATAACTGAGACAGGTGCCCACAAAACATCTGGCTGTGGAAAGCAGCATGGTTGCTATCTGCCAAAGAGAGAGAGAGCTGGAAATGCAGGCACCTTCTCAAAGGGCCAATGCACAAAATTGCTTGCATAGCCACTCACCTTGGGCTCCAGCAGAGGGAGGGCAGAATGGACTGGAGCTGTATAAACAGAAGTAAGGATTGGAGGCTCTGGGGTTGGAGATTGGAGGGCAGCGACACTGTTTTTCTATGCTGAGTCATTCCCTCACTTTGCAGAGGACATCTTTCTCTGGGAGATCTTTGCTATCCAGGTTGTATTTGCCTGAAGGGAAGGCAGTTTGCCCACCCTATTGGAAAACCCTTCACCTTACCCTGTGGAGTTTTTGAGGCCCATTAAGAGACTAAGACTAAAAATCAGCCTGCAGGCAGAAGCAATTGCCCTACCATGTTGGAAAACCTCTTGCCCTACCCTGTGGTTGATAGCCTGAGGCTAATCAAGACTAAATACAATCAGACTGCAGGCAGAGCTGGATCTCTGGAGGCTTTGAGTCTTTTCCTGATCTAATTTGGGGCCCAAGGCCAGGAAAAGCAGGCCTTGGCACACATCTTAGTCCTTTCCAAAAGCACCCAGCCCCAGAAGAGGGAGCCATAAGCAATGGATTGCTGATAGCTCCAAACAAGGTACACAGAGCCAGTCAGAAACAGCATCTGATACTGCCCTGCATTAGAGATTTGGGGGCTTAGCAGATCTACCTAATACATAGTCATAAACCCAAACAGGCAGCCAAAACGGAGAGGAAAAAAAAATAAGTCCCAAATGAAAGAACAAGAGAATTCTCCAGAAGGACTAAATGAAATGGAGATAAGAAATTTATCAGACATAGGGTTCAGAATAATAATGGCAAAGATGATCAACACCATGAGAAAAGATGTAGAAACTCTGAAGAATGATATAACACTAATAAAGAACATAGTGGAAGGAATACACAGCAGATTAGGGGAAGTCAAGAATTGGATCAGTGAATTAGAAGACAGGGTAGAAAAAAATCACTCAATCAGAGAACCAAAAAGAACAAACAATTAAAAAACAAAAATGACAGCTTCAGGGAGCTGTGGGACAACATGACATGTAACAATAGTCACACTGTAGGAATGCCAGAATGGGAAGAAAGTGAGCAAGGGATAGAGAATGTGTTTGAAGAAATAATGGCAGAAAACTTCCTTAACCTGGTGAAGGAAAAAGGCACATAAGTTCAGAAGGCTCAGAGAGTCCCAAGCAAGAAGAACCAAACAGGCCCATGCCCAAACACATCATAATTAAAATGCCAAAAATTAAAGTCAAAGAAAGAATCTTAAAGGCAGCAAGAGAAAAGCAAATTTGTTACCTACAAAGGAGCTCCCATAAGGCTGTCAGCTGATTTTTCATCAGAAACTCTCCAGGCCAGAGGGCAATGGCATGAAGTATTCAAGGTAATGAAAATCAAGGATCTGAAACCAAGATTACTATATCTAGCAAGGCTGTCATTCAAAATAGATGGTGAAATAAATAGTTTCCCAGACATAAAATGACTAAAAGAGTTTGTTACCACCAAACCAGCACTGCAAGTAATGCTAAAGGGACTGTAATGAGAGGAAGAAATAGAGAAACATAGGCATTAAGAATTAAAATGACAATAAATAGGTACCTATCAATTATAACCTTAAATGTGAATGGATTAAATGCTCCAATCAAAAAACATAGGGTAGCTGAATGGATATGAAAAATGACCCTGTTTACAAGAGACCCATCTCAGAATAAAAGATTCACACAAGATGAGAGTGAAGGGATGGAAAAAATGTTCCCATGCAAATGGAAACAACAACAACAACAAAAAAAGCTGGGGTGTCAATACTTATATTGATTAATAGACTTCAAAATGAAGGCCATCACAAGAGACAATAAGGGTCACTACATAATATTAAAAGAATAGATCCAGTGAGTTCTTACTCTTGGCATTGCCTATCTGTTAAGAATGCTCCCAAGCAGAGGTATTTTGAATTTTTTTTTCTACTCCTAAGCCGCTGAGAGCTATTTCTCCCTTTGAGTCTGTACACACACACACACACACACACACACACACACACACACTTCTGGAGGACTTTAAGGGAGAGATTGATAGCAATAAAATCATAGTAGGGAACTTTAACACCCCACTAACTTCACTGCATAGATCCTCCAGACAAAAAATTAACATGGAAACAGTGACTCTAAAGGATATACTGGATCAGATTTAAATGACATTTCTGGAACATTTCACCCCAAAGCTGCAGAATATACACTCTTCTCAAATGCACATGGGTCATTCTCAAAGATAGATCACATGTTAGGACATAAAACAAGTCTCTACAAATTCAAGAAGATTGAAATGAGATCAAGCATCTTCTCAGATCATAATGGAATGAAATTAAAAATCAACTACACTAAAAACACTCAAAAGCTTTTCAAACACATGGAGGCTAAATAGCATGTTATTAAACAATGAATGGGTTGCCAATGAAATCAAGAAAGAAACAAAAGACTTTCTGGAAACCAATGAAAATGAACACACAACAACCCCAAATCTCTGGGACACAGCAAAAGTAGTCCTGAGAGGAAATTCATAGCACTATAGACCTACGTAAAAAAAAAATTAATGATAAACTATTTAACCCTACGACTTAAAAAACTTGAAGGAGAACAACAAGAAAAGTCCAGAGTAAGTAGAAGGAAGGAAATAATGAAGATTAGAGCAGAAATAAGTGACAAAAACAATACAAAAGATCAATGAAACCAAGAGCTGGTACTTTGAAAACAAAAACAAGATTGAAGAACCTTTAACCAGACTCATTAAGAAACAAAGTGAGAGGACCCAAATAATTAAAATCAGAAATGAAAGTGGTGAAGAAACAACTGACATCACAGAAATACAAAGAATTGTAAGAAAATACTATGAGCAACTATATGTCAACAAGCGGACAATGTGGATGAAATGGACAAATTCCTAGAAAAATACAATCTTCCAAAACTGAATCAGGAAGAATCAGAAAACCTGAATATGCCAATAACAATTGATGAAATAGAAGCAGTAATAACACCCCCCACCTCAAGCAAACAAAAGCTCTGGTCCAGACAGCATCATAGGGGACTTTTACCAAACATTCAAAGAACTAATACCTATCCTCCTCAAACTATTCTAAAAAATCCAAGAAGAAGGAACTTTTCCAACCTCTTTTTATGAGGGCAACATTATCTTAATTCCAAAACCAGATAAAGAACTACAAAGAAAGATAATTAGAAGCCAATATCCCTGATGAACATAGATACTAAAATCCTCAACAAAATATTAGTAAGTCGGATCATACACCACGACGAAGAGGGATTTATTCCAGGGATGCAAGGCTGGTACAATATTCACAAATCAATAAGTGTGATAACATCACATAAGCAAATTGAAAGATAAAAATCACATGATCATACCAATAGATGCAGAAAAGGTATTCAACAAAATCCAATATCCATTTTTTATAAAAACTCTCAGCAAAGTGGGAGTAGAGGGATCATACCTCAACATAATAAGTGATATATATGACAAGCCTACAGCCAACATCATACTCAATGGACAAAAACTAAAATCGTTTCACCTAAGAACAGGAACAAGACTGGGATGTCAGCTTTCACCATTTTTATTCAACATAGTACTGTAAGTGCTAGCCACAGCTTTCAGACAAGAAGAAAACATAAAAGGCATCCAAATTGGAAAGAAGGAAGTAAAACTTTCATTATTTACAAATGACATGATATTGTACATAGAAAACCCCAAAAGACTCCACCAAAAAACTACTAGATTTAATAAATGAATTTGGCAATGCAACAGGATATAATATTAACTCCCAAAAATCGATAGCATTTTTACACAGCAATACTGAATTCTCAGAAAGAGAAACAAAACAAACAATCCCATTTACGATTGCAACAAAAATATTAAGATACCTAGAAATAATCTTAACCAAGTAGGTAAAAGACTTGTACTCATAAAACTACAGGATGTAGTTGAAAAAAGAGATGGAAGAAGATATAAACAAATGGAAGAATATACTGTATTCATGGATTGGGAGAATTAACATCATTAAAATTTCCCAAAGCAATCTATAGAGTCAATGCAATCCCTATTAAATTACCAATGGGATATTCACAGATCTAGAACAAATATCCCCAAAATTTATATAGAACCAAAAAAGAACCCAAATAGCTACAGCAATCTTGAGAAAGAAGAACAAAGTTGGAGGGATCACAATACCAGATATCAAGTTATACTCTAAAGCCACTGTAATCAAAACAGCCCGATACTGGCACAAGAATAGGCATATAGATCAATGAATCAGAACAGAGACCCCAGAAATTGATCCATACCATTATGCTCAATTAATATTTGACAAAGGAGGCAAGAGTATACAATGGAATCAAGACAGTCTCTTCAATAAATGGTATTGGGAAAATTGAACAGATACATGCAAAAGAATAAAACTAGACTACCAAATTACACCATATACAAAAATAAACTCAAAATGGATAAAAGACTTAAATATAAGACATGAAACCATAAAAATCCTAGAAGAAACTATAGGCAGCAAAATCTCAGACATCTCTTATAGCAATATGTTTGTGGATACACCTCCTAGGGCAAAGGAAACTAAGGAGAAAAAACAAACAAGTGGGATTACATCAAAATAAAATCTGCACAGCAAAAGAAACCATCAACAAAATGAAAAGGGAACCCACTGTATGGGAGAACATATTTGGAAATGATACATCTGATAAAGGGATAATATCCAAAATATATAAGGAACTCATACAACTTTACAAAAGGAAGACAAACAATCCAATTAAAAAATGAGCAAAGGACCTAAATAGACACTCTCCAAAGTGGACATATAAATGGCCAAGAGACATATGAGAAAATGCTCAAAGCCACTGATCATCAGAGAGATGCAAATTAAAACAACGAGGTATCACCTCACATTTGTCAGAATGGCTACCATCAACAAATCAACAATGACAGGTGTTGGCAAGGGTGTGGAGAAAAGAGAACCCTAGTACGCTGATGGTGGGAATGCATACTGGTGCAGCCATTATGGAAAACAGTATGGAATTTCCTCAAAAAATTAAATATGGAACTATCATTTGACCCAGAGATTCCACTTCTAGGAATCTATCCTAAGAAACCCGAAACACCAATCAGAAAGAATGTATGCATCCCTATTTCATAGCAGCACAATTTATAATAGCTAAGATCTGGAAACAGCCCAAGTTCCCATCAGTAGATGAGTAGATAAAAAAGCTGTGGTACATTTACACCATGGAATACTCTGCAGCAATGAAAAAGACAGCTATCTTACCCTTTGATTCAGGATGGATAGACCTGGAGAGTATTATGCTAAGCCAGTGAGAGAAAGACAAGTATCATATGATCTCACTCATATGTGGAATCTTATGAACAAAATAAACTGCTGAACAAAATAGATCCAGAGACACAGAAGCATGAAACAGACTATCCAATCTCAGAGGGAAGGTGTGGGTGGGTGGAAAGAGATCAACCAAAGAACTTGTATGCATACATGTATAACCAATGGACACAGACAATAGGGTGGTGGAGACCTGGGGCCGGGGGGTGGGGGGAAGTCTATAAGGGGTCAATGGGAGAAAAAAGGGGACACATGTAATACTTTCAACAATAAAGATAAAAAAAATAAATAAATCAAACAAACAACCTAACTAAAGCAAAAGGACGCTGAGACCAGTCATCACTTTGATTCTGGAAAAGGCCTCATCATGCAGATCCTCTGAGAAAGCTGGGCCGTCCTCTTTCAGGTTGCTCCCAGGAATCCAGTGTCTACTTCTCTGGGCACCTTTTAGATCCCAGAAACCTCAAAGACTTGGAGCTTTTTCTCAATGAAATGAGTACAAGGAAGGACCCTGATGTGTGTTTGACTGTGAAGGATTTGCTACCTAGATTGGGACAGGGGCCCACTTAATACCACCCCAGGGGAAGGTGCAGGAATCCACCATCCAGCATCTCCTGAGCATGTGCACGTTTAACCTTCCCCCCACTGAAACCTAGAAGCTCAGGCTGATTTGCTGAGTGTCACACACCTTTGTGGAGTGACCAGACTAGGAGTCACAAACCTTCACCTTTCTGATTTTAAAAATGGTGTCCTTTGCCCTGACTAGGTGGCTCGTTTGGTTGGAGTGTCCTGTGCAAAGGAAGGTTGTGGTTTCATTGGGCAGGGCCACACACCTAGGTTGAGGGTTGGATTTCCTGTCAGGGTGCGGTCAGGGTACATACCTAGGGTAAGGATTGGATTCCCAGGTGGAGTGTGGAAAGCAGCTGATGATGTTTCTCTCTCTCTCTCTCTCTCTCTCTCTCAAATCAATAAACATATCTTTGGTTGAAGATTATTTTAAAAATAAAATAAAATCAAAACCAACATTTACCATACATACCTTGAATGTTAAAATCTAGGAAATAAAGAAAGCCACTCTAGTTTTCCTGGTTTAGAATGACAAGCTATTATGTCTGAGAAAAAGACAATCTTCTAGAGCATTTTCCTGGAGGCATTACTTTCTGTCTGGGATGGACACAGCCACAGCCTAGATTTCCCTGTTTAATCGGCAGCCCTTCTACTATTGTCAGAAATGGAAACATTTCTTGCCCTGTTATTGCTCCTTGGGTTTCCTGCTCTTCCTTAGATTATTCCTTTCAGGAATTCAAACCTGCAAGAAGTCAAGAGAAAAAATCGTTTTCTTTTGTCTTGATCTACTACTTGGAGGGCCACCTTCCCATACCAGAATGTAGCCACGTTTATCCCAATCTAAGAAAAATCCTATCCTGCCATCTATTGAGGAGTTTTTCTTTATCTTTCATTCCAAAAAAAACAGTGGAGAGTGGTCAAATGGATATACTCCTTGGATGAAAATTATAAGGAGTGAGATAT
Organism: Myotis brandtii; assembly: GCF_000412655.1. Lineage (NCBI taxonomy): Eukaryota > Metazoa > Chordata > Mammalia > Chiroptera > Vespertilionidae > Myotis > Myotis brandtii. The sequence continues at coordinate 1,195,859 of NW_005369552.1, read as the reverse complement.
AGACTGATTTTTATGTTTGTTTTCTTTTTCTAAGTTGGCATTAGAGACACCAAAATTATATGTAAACAGAGGGAAAGGCAAGGATCTATTAGAGGAGATTGCAAACAAACAATTTTAAAAGGCCATGTAAACCCTTGTTAAGCATTTGGACTATGATTAATGGTATTGTTTTCTTTTTGGAAAACACTGTTTAACTCTCTTTTCCACTTAATGTCAACTGCTGGATTGGATTTTTGTTCTCTGTTGTTGTTTGGAAATGTTTATAGCTTTGAAATCTTCTCCATAGGGAATTCTGCTAAAACTAGAGGGAGGGAACCACTGGGATTGAGTAATTCCCCTATTTATTACTAGATTATTATTAGTAGTAGTAGTATTATTTAGCACCCTAAATGTACCTATAACTTCTTAAGTGGTAGGGGATATTTGACACACATTGTTGATGCACAGATGAAAAGTGGTCTACCACTCACTCCCCCATTCCCTGTCCCCAAAACTCATAAATGAAAAATACCCTATGCAAAGCGTTTGCCACATAAAGTCATTTAGCATTCAGGAAATTAGCATAAATGCCTTGTATTTAAGGTGATCTCTATTTGTTGACTTATATAGTCTCCTATATAAGTCATCTAATATATCAGATGGGATTCATCTAATCCATTTCTAGATGACTCATGTCCTAGGAGGCTGCTCAGGGCTGAAAGGCCTTATATCTATCTTCCAGCTATAAATCCAGTACAGTGCCTAGTACATAGTAGTCACTCAATAAATGCTGGTTGAACTGATTGAAACTGTATCCTAACCATCCCGCTGAGTCACAGAGGTCTTTGAAGGAGTCATGGTTCCACATTAGCTCTCCTTCTAAGAAACTATGTGTGAGTTGTGTAGGTGAAGGAGGTTGGCGACATATGTCCAAGAGTTGGTGATAATTCTCCCCACACATCTGAAATGTTCCGTTCCTTCCATTTTGGCCACCCTTTGGTTCCAGTGACCCCTTTCTTATCCTTGGTTGAGTTGCCATGTTCTCCTGAATTGAATCTAGACTCAGGATTCAGAATGAGGATCCAAACTGCCCAGCCACCAGAGAAATGGTTCCCAGGAGATATTTCCTTTAATGAGTCCTCCTGCTGTGGGATACTCTTGCTGATCAACGGTTCCAAACAGCACAGAAGAGGGACAGTTTATGGGGAACTTTAATTTCTAGGTACACCAACACAGTCTAAAGATACTAGGTAATGCAACTGTTGTTGCCATTGTTTTTCCATCTTGAATAAGAAGGTTTGGGCTAGGAATAGGAGTGAAAAGGGAGAACAAGTTAAGTCCTGGCTAATGGATCACATCCCATCATCTTCTTTTATGACCCTCATTGCTGTGTCTTCATCCCAAGCCTCTTCTGTGATTTCACAATGCGACCTGGGCATATATTCTAGAAAATGTTCACTTTGGGATGTTTTTCTAGTGGCAAGTGAAGTCCGATATTTATTTATATATGAAGACAATAGGCCTTTCTCCTCTCAGCAAAGAGGTCAAGGAAAGCAGAGTTGTAGAATCCAGAAACTTTGAAAGGCAGTTGGTACAATTGCTTAAAAAGTAAAGATGAGTTTTAGCAGTTTTGAAAATCTGGAAGTCTTTGAAGGAGAAAGACTCACTGGTGTTTCCTTTTCGCAAACACACACGCACTCATTCTTCAGACCTTACCTTCAATATCATTCTTCTGAGAGAAGTTCCTCACTCCCTGGGCTGGGTTAGCTACCTCCACAGCTGGTACTTCCCTGTGATAACATACTAATAGAATGTAATTTTATACTATACAATAAAAGCGTAATATGCACATTGACTGAACTGCAGACCGACCAGTCGGTGGGGGGGCGGGGCCAACAACCAGGCGGCACCAGGCCAGCCAAGGTGCATGCCAGTGGGCAAAGGGAGGTAATGGCAATTGGGGGGAGGGGTAGTGACAAGCGGTGGTGGAGGGGCAATGGGGGGGCCGGCACCATCCCCTGATCAGCCTGTCTGGGCACCTCCCGCAGAGGGAGGCCAGACTGTGGCTTCGGGGAGCGGGCCTAAGCCATCAGTAGGGCATCTCCTGAGGACTCCCGGACTGTGAGAGGGCACAGGCTGGGCTGAGGGACCCCCGCCCCCCAGTGCACGAATTTTTATGCACCAGGCCTCTAGTATTTGTATAAAAAGGAGTTTATAAATAGGAAATTACATACACCTATACATAGTTTTTTACTTATTTATTATGCAGCCTAAGTTAGAAACTTAAAGAAAGCAATCTTTTCTTCTTAGTATATGCTTCTCTTAGTATATGCTTAAAATATTAAATGGGAGAATAAATACTGAGGCTAAAGATTGGAGAAATCAAAAAGGTGAGGGAATGAGAGGAAGTGGTCATATGGGAATGTAATAGACAAATAAGGGAGGAGTTCCCAGATTCCTAGAGTTATGGGCCTCTTTCAGAGGGTTGGGTAGTTTAAGTTTGTGCAGACAGAGCTGATACTAGGGACCTTACTATGTCTCCACAGACGTCTTCCTTCTGGCTTTATGTAACTTCTATTTGTTCTGGCCTTGTCCCCCAGAATGAGCTGATTCATATGTTATTTTAAGGCCTGTTAGGTTGATAGCCAACTGGTAACAGAAATCGGTGTTTTGTTTTGTTTTTCATAAGAGATGTAGTATCTTGGATGATATCAAAAAGACAAATTCTAGTAACAAAGTTCTAGGTAGATTAATGAAAGTGTATGAGTAAAAATGTCCCAAGAATTAAACATAATGTTCTCCAGGTTTGGGGTGCAAATGACTAGAAAGTGTCTTGTGATGTTTGTCAGGAATGTCTTCATAGCACATACTGAAATGAGTGAAAAACACTCAGTAAATTATATTTTTTTTAAGATGAGATACCGCTGGTGGAAGCACACTGCTTTTAATAGGTTATTTTCCCTTCCAGAACCATGACTCCCAGCAAAACTTATATAACATTAATTCCATCTGAGATGAGATTTTTTTTTAAAGTTTGTAAAAACTTAAGAAGGAACAGCTATTACAAATATTTACTAAGTAAATTTGTTGAGTTGTAAGAAAACATGGAAACTGAAGAAACCCAGAATTTTTTAAAAAGAATCATTAAGTCAACACACCCATCCCATTGTCTAAGCAGGTTTAGTCTCCAAAGTGTGCTCAGTGAAAAGCAATTATATTTCAAATAGTTTAATGTAGAAGAAAACTGATTTTGACAACATTGAAATACAATGTCAAGGATAGTGTTTAATGAGCCTTAGAAAGTATGCTAGCATAGCTTTCAAAAATTCAATTTCCTTATGATGAATCACTTTATTGCACACTCTTGGCCATTTAAATCTCAAAAATCAGAGAGTTTTGTGTATATTATTGTTTATAAAGACAGAGATATCTCAACTTTCCTCTTAGTGAGTGAATTTATAAAGCACTGTCTTTATAGACAGTCTAAAGTACTCCAGAAAATGTTTTCTATATAGTTAGGATTTTATAAACTGTCCAAGTAAACTTAAAATTAATGTCAGGCCCAGCCAGTGTAGCTCAGTGGTTGAATCTATGAACCAGGAGGTCATGGTTCGATTCCCTGTCAGGGCACGTGCCCACTCGATCCCCAGTGTGTGGTGTGCAGGAGGCAGTTGATGAATGATTCTCTCTCATCATTGATGTTTCAATCTCTCTCTCCCTCTCCCTTCCTCTCTGAAATCAATAAAAATATATTTTTAAAAAATAATGTCAGAAGTTTATAATTCTCAGCCTTCTAATCTCCTTTTATTTCTCCCCTATTTTTATATGCAAAGCAGATGGCATACTCTCATTATTTGTAATTGATTATAAATTTGAAGAATATATGAAAAGAACAGACCAAATATTGGGTTAGCTATCATAATATTTTCTGCTTTTTCTTGCATGAATAGCTACACTGTTAAGGCGCATGTTTGCCTGCCTGCCTATTCTTCTTCATTTTATTATACACATTTTAAAGGCATTATTTTGAATTCAAAATGCAAATTAGCATGATGCATTTTTTTTCTGGTGAATTAATAGCATCACAACATACAGCTCCATATTTTTCCCCTAGAAAAAACTGTGTGAATCTGAAGGTTATCTGTGTTACATGACAGGTTATAGGTAGTGGCTAAGCTAAAGTTAACAGTTCCAATTCTAGTTTATATACTTTAACCATTCATATGGCAAGCTTCTACTAGTATATTGAGTTGATTTCCCAGATCTTCTCTGATGCTTTCCTTCCTAAAGGAAGCCACAGGGGCTCATGCAAATAACATGTCCATGAAATTCAGAAACCTGCTGTCATCATCTCCATAGATGCCTGGAACTTTAGCATTGAACAGTAATGGACACAGAGTAATTGGTAAAATATTGGGTGGTAGAACAAACTGTAATCCCAGTGCCTTGTAGAGCAAAGAAAATTTTCCTTTAAATCGTGGGTTGCATACATACAATCTGATGCTTGACCCCTGCTCCAGGCAGCTCAGATAACGTCCATGACGTCTTCTGGTAAACTGAAATGACATGTTGTTAGGCAGCTCTACAGAGGTGGTTTCTCAACCTATTCCATGAAAGGACAGCGGTGTAGGAGGAGAGCATTTTTGGGGAAAAGGTAACTCCTTGGCCAGCAGGAGATTTCTCACTGACTGACCTTAATTAACTCTGATGTCACATGAAAAGGAGCTGTGCATGGGACAGGTCATTGGGAGGGTAGACCCCTGATGGTAGCTTGGTGACAGTTCCGGTGATAAATGAACGTGTCCTGTTGACCCTCTGAGAAGCCAGTGTCAAGTGAAAACCTGAGAGGTATACTGAAGAGTGCCCCCTCTTAAACAGTGATAGTAGGAATGTCAATGTTATTAAAGTACTTTTCTCATGGTAAACATCTCAAACTACCCAGAATTTTTTTCTTTTAAATAATTTTTATAAAGCTTAAGGAAAAATGAGTAAAGTCAATAGCCCATGCCTGGATGGAATGAATACTGTCCAACTTCTGACTATTTTAGATGTTGCTCACTGCAGTGGCTCATTGTGGATTGTCCTTTGTGCCATGTGCTGCACAAGCTATGTGTGGGACAACCGACAATTAAAACATGAGCTGTAAAGCAGCTTTAAAACAAACCGCAGCAGAATTATTTAAATGGACGTATCTATAGGGTGGTGGCACTGCTAGCTCCTGAAATTAAACACTGAAAATAAGTTTTTTCACTTTTTTTTACACTTGAATTTAAGACATAAAGCTATATAAATGATTACTTTAAATTTTATGTTAAAACATGGGGACCAGACACTTTCAAATCCAGTAATTTTGGGATCACTTACAATAGCAAACACTCCAAAGCAAAAAGCCAGTGAGTTCTTTTTGTGGGTCCATGTGGTAAAATAGTGCGTTTAACATAACGTAAAGATGTCCGGGAAAATAGCAAATCCCTGGGATTAGCAACTTTCTACAAATTAAATGTACAGGTTGGGGGAAAACTAGGTTTGTAGTTGTGAGTACACGAAACACAGCGCTTATTCTTGTATTATTATTTAGTAATTATTATATTATTTTCCATATGAACAACTGTCACCCACTTTTGCCTCACCCTGGGTTGTTGCTGGACAGCAGCCGCCTAAGCATGGTCCCTGGTTGACTCTTAGGTCAATGACACAGCCACCCTAGCACAGTATGTTATATTTGTTCATCTCAAAGTGCTATTGTCCAATACAATCCATTTCTAAAGCCCGCGCTAGAAGCTTTTTCTATGCCTGAAAAAATGAAGAATGTGACTAAGACACACACACGAAAAACCTCTTTCATTTCTATACCCACCTCCCCACCACACCCGAAGCAAACGACGTTTTCACTAAGAGAAAAGTGTGCATACTGGTAGGTAGGTACCTAGGTGTGCATGTATCTACGTAAACATTCTTTCATTTGTTTAGGTGCTTCCTTGATTTAAGGCCAGTTGTTTAGGGAGAAAAATAACATTTTTTAAACTGATGTCCTGGTTAATTGTGGCACTCAAGTTATGATGCTGCCGTGCAGATTCCCTTGGTTTTCCCATCTTTGATTTAGTCTCTTGGTAGATGGAACATGAACCCTGGACTCTTGCTCCGTCATCCCAGAAGTGAAAGAAAAATGCACATGCTGAAGGCCTTCTTGCTAATTAGTGTATTAAGTTATAATGTGCAATTCAAATTACCTGATAAATACTCTCATGTGGTGTGACACAGAGGTCAAGACCAAGATGTAACTTTTTATGAAGTGCTAGATCCTTGCAGGAATTAGCATCTCAAACAAAATTTTGGTAGTCTCTGGAAATTTGGTTTATCTGCAATTGCATTCTTAACCTCCCCGCCCCCGACTTGTCAGCAACCAAATATATTTTATGAGATTTAGTGTGAGACTTAAGCTTTTAATAAGCTACATCTTGAGGAAAGAATATCTTTTATTATGAATTATGCTTAATTAACCTCACACAACCTTGGTAGAGACTCATAATCTTAAAATCAAATTTTAGAAACATGATACTTGGGGATTTATATTTAGCTGAAGAGGTCATTTATCACATAGGATTATGCACTATTGGAAACAAGGTATGTGAAATCAAAGACAGATGTATCTCACTTGAAATAAAACTAATGTACAGAGCTTCATATTAAAAACAAATAAATTAGAAATCAATAATTTTAATATAAAAGGGAACAGAGCTCTCACAATATAATTTTCAATGGGACTCTGTTAAAATTCCAATTTAAATAAAATTTGTTATATAAAAATTCAGTTAAAATTAAAAATATACAATTTGAAGTGATTTAAAATTAACATTAAACTAAATTCATAAGAAGATTGTGATTTGGGGGAACAGTGATTTTTTTTGCAGTATGTTTATAAAGCTTTTAATACATAGATAGTGATGTTATTGATCATGAAGGAAAAATTATTTCTCTGAAATCAGCCTTCTAAAGCTTTGAGCCAGAAAAATAACTAACATAAAATCTAATACCAATGGGTTCATATGTGCCAACAAAGTTCAAAATAGCTTGATATTCTAGGCCTTCAACTTAACTCTGTGATTACTTTAGTCGAGTTTTATTTTTTTAATAACAGCTTTATTGAGATAAAATTCACCTACTATAAAACTCACTGTTTTATTTTTTATTTATTTTTTTAAAAATTTATTGATTTTTTACAGAGAGGAAGGGAGAGGGATAGAGAGTTAGAAACATCGATGAGAGAGAAACATCAATCAGCTGCCTCCTGCACACTCCCCACTGGGGATGTGCCCGCAACGAAGGTACATGCCCTTGACTGGAATCGAACCTGGGACCCCTGAGTCCACAGGCCGATGCTCTATCCACTGAGCCAAACCGGTTACGGCAAAACTCACTGTTTTAAATTGTATAATTTGGTAGTTTTTAATATATTCACAGACTTATGCAACCTTCACTACTATCTGATTTTAGAACATTTTCATCACCCTACAAAGAAACCCCATGCCCACTATTAGTCACTCTCCACTCCCCTCTTTCCAGACCACCAATCTGCTCTCTGTCTCTGTGGATTTGCCTGCTCTGGACATTTCATATAAAAGAAATTATATAATCGGTAGCCTTTTGTGACTGTGTTCTTCCACTTAGCATAATGTTTTTGTCTTTGTTTTTCAAACAAGAAAGATTTATTTTCTCACCGTACCAGAAACTGGATTCAAAGGTGTCAGAAAGTTTGATTTCTTCTGAGGCCTCTCTCTTCGGCTTGTGGATGGCTGGATGGCTGCCTTCTCACTGTGTCCTCATGTGGGCTTTTCTCCAGGTGCCCTAGAATAAAGTTTTCAGGATCATCCCTGTTGTAACATGTATCAATACTTCATTCCCTTTTACTACCAAATAATATTCCACTGTATGGCTATATTACATTTAGGTTTCCACTTTTTGGCTATTATGAGTAATGCTGCTATGGGTACGTTTTTATGGACACTAGAGGCCCGGTGCATGGGATTTGTGTAATGGTGGGGGCGTGGCCAGCGGGGATCGACCTGCAATGGGAGCACTGCTCATCCCGGTCAGCTGTGGAAGTACACTGACCGCCAGGGGGCAGCTCCTGCATTGAGCATCTGCCCCCTGGTGGTCAGTGTGCATCATAGCGACTGGTCAACTAGTCATTCTGGTCATTCCACTGTTCAGTCACTGGGCTTTTATTATATAGGATATGTTTTTAGTTCTCTTGGTTAGATACCTAGGAGTGGAGTTCCTGGGTTGTATGTTTAAATTATGTTTAACCATTTGAGGAACTGCCATACCGTTTTCCAAAGTGATTGCACTACTTACAAGCTTACCAGCAATACATGAGGGCTCCAATTTCTCCATATCCTCACCAACACTGTTATTGTCTGTGTGTTTTATTTAAGCTGTCCTAGTGGGTGTGAAGTGGTATCTCACTGTGGTTTTGATTTGCATTTTCCTGATGACTGTTGACATCTAGTATCTTTGCATGTGCTTATTGGCCATTTATATATCTTCATTGGGAAAATGTCTATTCAGATCCTTTGCCCATTTGAAATTGGGTTATCTGTCTTATTATTAGTCATCAGTATCTTTAGAATGCAATTTCAAACTGTACATTTGGTATCAATTACTGTGATTTCAGAATCACAGAATTTTAACCTGGAAGGGATTGTAAAAATCTAAATCCAGCCCCCTCTGTTGGCAGATGAAAAATGTGACCTGTCCATGGTCACAGCAGAGCTAGTTAGTAGCAGAGTTGAGGAGACTGACTAAGTAAAAAATAGAAGCATAGACATTTCATGATTTGCATTTGAATAAGTCCCTTTTCAACAGAGTAGAGGCATCTGGAAGGAAGTGGAGCTAAGGTACTTGTTTAGAGGTAGCATTCAACTAGTAAAAGCACTTTCCACTTAGATCAATAAGATGGCAGTTGTGTGTTTTTTTCTTCAGTATATTTTTATTTATTTCAGAGAGGAAAAAAGAGGGAGAGAGAGATAGAAACATCAATCATGAGAATCATTGATTGGCTGCCTCCTGCACACCCCACACTGGGGATCAAGCCCACAACCCCAGCATGTGCCCTGACCAGGAATTGAACCATGACCTTCTAGTTCATAGGTTGACGCTCAACCACTGAGCCATGCTGTCTGGGCAAATGGCAGTTTTCTTCATGTACTTTCAGTCAGACGTTACATATGAGTCTTCTCTCAGCCTTAAAATGATGAGCTGTGTGTGGTTCCTCATGACCTATAGTGGGAGTTCACTCTTTTAGGACCCAGCATGGTAGCTTTGAAAAAAGAGCCTCAATCATTTGGACTTTGGATTTGGTTGCAAAATAAAATCATGGTTTCCTTGGAATTTTACTCTCTTCCCACTGAAGTGCAAGAAAGTGTTGCATTCGCTGTCATGAGACGAAAGTGAAGACTGGAGAGTGGCATTACAGGACAGTCTGTGTTGGGGGCTTCTACCCAACGCTTGGCAGTGGAGAGAGAAGGGGTTTTTGTTAAAGGGTCATGAAGTTCTATTCTCTTTCTTACCTACCAGATAATACAGAACAGACAAACAATGAAAAGAGTACTTAGACAAGGAAAACACAATGTCAGTGTTCACCTAAGTCCAAGGACACATAGTGTTTTTTAATACTATTAGCCCACACTGCTTACTAGTTTTTTTCTAATAAAAAAGTATGTGATCAAGCTTATTTCTATGTTCTGCATTGTGATTTTTGTTTATTTAATAACTTTCCTGATATAAGGAGATTTCTTTGCACCTCATAATTATATTGTAGTTGACTTGGAAGAAAACAATAGTTCACAGACCACCTAGTTCACTGAGAGGGCAATAATTCTTGTAAACCAGACTTCTAGGTTACCATGGCATTCTGTTTTGATCCCCATCTGAGCTTCACAATGGGGAAGTCATTGTTAAATTGTAGCACTCCACCCTCGGAAATGAGGTATCATGTGGACTTGTTTCTGAACGAGCGGTGTGATTCCAAGCTACTTACTGAGAAGATCAAACTAAGTTATGCATGGTGTGAAGATGGAGCCATATGTGGACATATTTATATCTTTATAAATATAAATATGAGACAGAAAACATATCTGACATGTAGTAGGTAATCCAAAACATGTTAGTTAAATCTTCTTTACTCAAACAGGTATGGGGATGTTAAACTGCCTTGAATAAATATTTTAAGGCCTAATGTCATTTCAAAGCATTTGAAGAATAAATATTTCACTTTTCTTTTACTTTACTAGTTTTCTTGTTAAACTGTATCTTGGCACCTCCATTGATCTTTACGAAACTAGTTTCCTGTTAACTAAGGAATGACAATGTACTCAGGTCCAGTTCCTTGGAAATACAGTTTCCTTATACTTCTCCTTTCCTTTGTTTTAATGAACTTCTTTTATCTGGCTTCCTCATTCCAAGTGCAAAGTTAATTGATGTCAGTGGGGATTAGTTATATAGCAAAATATTTTTCTTAGCCTTTTCCTTGTACTCTTTCCGATAATCCTATCTTTGTCTCAATGTCTTATTTAATCACTCAGCTGTATTGTCTTCTTTCGGTTGGAGGATGGAACGGGAGTGAAGAGAGGAGTGCGCAGGTGGCATATTCTTCATGGGATCTTCTCTCTGCTGGCATGTGGGTGGGCCTTTGAGGTCAGAGGTTCTCTCTGATTAGGGTCAGGATTGCTGGTGATAAAGAAAGATTCATTCGATTTGGAAACCAAAGCTGCAGGCAGTGGGAATGGCCTGTACCTACCAGAAAAGGGAGCCTTTTCCCCGTGGCCTCTCGTAGATGAGAAAACTCCTCAGCTCCACACAAGCCACACAGCTTACCTGCAAGCAATGCCAGAATTTTCCACAGGAAGTGGTGCTGGGTCTTTTCCAGCACACGAACAATTGCTCAACCAAATCCCCAGCATTGCATGCCATAAAGAAGGGCAGAAATTATTCTGGCCTAGCCATTTCTCAGGATAGGTATTTGCAAACACTGGCTGTGGCTTTAGAAAAGCCTAGCATGCTCATGCATCACTAATTGTGAGCTAGACATCGCCTCAGGAAACACATAAATATGAGTGAAGTACAGAAGGCTTTCCTGAGGTGCCTGAATGGGTTGACTTGTTCTGTGGGGGTATGTGGTAGACCAGTTATATCCATATAAGTCAGTGACTTTAATAACTTAGTTAATATTGAACCATTTTTTTCGAGTAGTAATTTCATACCAGGACCTATTATATGTAAAAGTTACTTTAAAAATATTAATTTATATCATCAGTAACACCAGAAAAGCAGAAAATGTTCCTTTAATATCTTTGCAAATACATGCCCACACACAACACCTGTGAGAAAGGTCGTGGGTTCCCCAGTTTTACACTGGAGAATACAGGAGCAACAAATTCAGTAATGACAAAAGCCATATGGTGAGTAAATGGAGAAATTAAATTTCAAATGCAGCTCTGCAGACCTTTAACTGAGTCTAGTTTTTATTTTTTTAGATATTAGGACCCAAGAGAAACACTAGAGAGCACTGCTAGACTTAACTGTGGAATTTGACATGTAGATCTCATCTCTGACCTGGGATCTAACATTAAAACCTGGGGGACAGTCCAGCTCAATCTTCCACCTTGAAATCCATTGTATAAATCTATTTTTTAAAGTAAAAAATATTCCCTAAGATTGGCTCTACCCAACTTTCCTCCCTCCCAGAGTATCTTTCCTCCCTCCCCCAATCCTTATCCCTGCTAATCCAGGGCTTTTACTAGACCTTGCGCTGCCTCAGCAGGAAGAGGAGAAGGAACGTGAGGAGGGGCAGTGGGGAGCAGAGGAGAAGGAGGTGGAGAGATCTTTCTTTTTCTTTTTTTAGAGCAACAAATACCTTTATTATATGAGCTAAGATCAGAGGAAGGACAATTTATTTGCCTTTCTGAGCCCTGATTGTCCTCAGATAAAACTCCAGCTCCTTGCGCTCCAGCACATAGCCATCTGCTCAGCCACATTGGCCTGGTCTTGGAGCGATGCATGCAAGAACCTTGCCCCTCTGTAACTGCTCCTCTAGAAGACTGCTGATTGTGGCATTGTTTTCCCCTTCTTCATATTTCTTTTGAACTTTCCTTTTTTTTTTTTAATCTTCACCTGAGGATATATTCATTGATCTGAAAAAAGCAATTAACTTACTGAGCTCCATCTGACCAGTCAATGAGAGCTTCAGGAGAGAATCAACCTCTGTAGTACAGTGAGGCCTTGACTTACGAGTGTCCCGACTAACGAGTTTTTCAAGATATGAGCCTTCTCTCGGCCGATTTTTTGCTTTGAGTTGCAAGCTAAAATTCGGGTTATGAGCCAGCTTCAGATACCCCACAACTAGTTGGCGCAGCGAACGTCACAGCGAACGCCACAACATCAGCCCAGCAATACGTGTCATTGTAATGGTGAAAATTGATTTGACATACGAGTAATTTGAGTTACGAGCTCCGTCATGGAACGAATTAAACTCGTAAGTCAAGGCCCCACTGTATATGTGGCTCAAGTAGCCCTGAAACAGGGACTGTTGGTAATGGAAAGTCAGAGCCAAGGTTATCCAGTCCAGGCTCTCATTTTCCAGACAAGAGAACTGCGTTGTGGGGAGAGGAGTGACTTGTCCAGGCTCACACAGCCAGTCAATAGGATGGATATTATCATTGGGTGGTGTAAAGATGTAGAGATTATAAGGCACGTTTGCAGTTTATTTTATTGTCTCTCAACAATCCTCATGAGATGTGCTTGTCAAATGTCATGTAGGAGTGAACAGTTCCTTTTTTTTCTGTTCAATGATAGAGAGAACTTAGAGATTACATAAGACAAACCAAATGGAATCTAAAACTGATTTTGGTTTCAGAATTAGTTTTCCAAATGAGGAAAATAGTTCAGAAAGAAAATGACTTGCCAAAAATATTATGGCTTAACTAATGGCTGAGCTCTGTTTAGAACCCAGGAAAATTTGTATGCTTTGTATTCAGAAAAGAAGATAGGCCATATATACTGTTGACCCACACTGGTATTAGAACTATGTTTTGGATAACATTTCATCCTGAGAGTTTTTAATAAGTTACTACTGTCGACATAAGAAACATCCAAACCTATAAAGAATTTTTACAAGTTTATTTGAGCAAAACTGACAACTGCCAGAAAGCAAAATCTCAACCGATTGAAAAATGCTCCAGAGAATGGCAGTTTTGCAGCTTATTTTATACATTACAATCAAAGGAGGAGACATAAGGGGGCTACATGAAATCCACTAGTGGAAGATTAAGGGGTGGGAGAAAGCGAAGCAGGGAAATCTCTGGGGTTGGATAAAAAGGCAAATGGAGATACATACTCCTGTTACATTGGTATGTTCGGGATAGTTTTAACATTAACTGCACATAGAGATGGCATTTGGGGAACAAGATAATGAGGGGTTCCGTGGTCTCCTGCTCTGGTGCCAGCGGTTGTGCCCTGAGGGGTCTAGAAAAGGAGGCTACTCTGATGTTTCAAAGGTATGTTACGTTAGATGCAACAACAACAACAATGGACAGCAGGTTCACTGAAGGTTAAGATTGACCTTTGTCAAGGAGGCTACAGGCCTAGGACTTGACCCACCACGACCCACTTTTGGTTAGGAACTTTGATGTGCAGACCATCCTCTGTGATTACTTTAGGTCTCTAAGTATGTAAGGCTGCCATGCAGGCCTCCTCTCAGGTTTAGTATGTGGCCCCCTTTTTGTTCACACTCTTGTGGTCTTAATGTAATTGCATTTTGAACCATGTGTAAATCTATTAATGTTCTAAATTAATGGGCTTTTGGATATTATTTAAATCATTTTGTATAAAAGGATATATAATATTCACAAGTCTGACTTGGACTAGAAGAAAGTAGTGAATTAAGAGAACTTTGTATTAGGTGCACCTTTCTGCATATGAAAGTTAAGTTAAAGATGAAAAGTCACCTTTATGGAAAGATATGACTTTAAAAAAAAAAGATGAGAGGGCAAATTACAAATAATACATTTCAAAAATTTATTTTCCAGGATCTAGTTCAGACTCAAAATTAAGAAGTCCTGAACTGAATTTAAATGGCACCCAGCATGTCATACAAGCAGGCAAGAAGCTATCTATCAAATGCAGGTAAGTGACTGCCAGTTTGGGGATACTCTGGCTGCCCTTCCTAAGGCGAAGTAGAAAAGTCCCCTCTCAGAGTAGAAAAGTAGAGACTTCAGTGGTCTCTTGTGATTTGCAAAGTGCAAACCACATGTGTCCTGCTTCACATGGAGGTAATTCCCCTCCTGAAGAGACTCACTCACTCAAAGGCAAACAGGGGAAGGGATGCCCGGAACATTTTTGCATCTTTCATCTGAGTTGTTGCAAAGCTTTTCCTTGTGCCTCGCTTTTCTGTAAAGAGAGAGATGACTACACGTAAGAAAGGACCTCAGAATAGTGCTGCCTAATGAGATGGGTGCCTCGGAGCTGGCCCCAGCCCTAATTGTGTTTTATTTTCTTATCTGTGATTGCAGGGGGAAAACAGACCACTCGTGGTCTTTGCCTGAAACAGTGAGTAAGGAAAGCAAAAGGCTGAACATAACTAAATATGCCTGTGGAAGGGACGGCAAGCAGTTCTGCAGCACTTTGACCTTGACCACAGCCGAGGCAAATGACACTGGCTTCTACAGCTGCAAGTATCTATCTTCTACTTCAAAGAACAAGCTAACAGAATCTACAATCTATATATTTATTAATGGTAAGACTTCCATTTTCTACATTTTGTTTTTTATAGCTTCTCTGAAGTCATAAACCTACCCTGTCCCATTGGAAAAGGAGCTTTCCTAGGGCGTGGGAAAGAAAAGGCCCGGGGAAGAGGTAGACATTTTTAGAATGCATTTTTTTAAAAAATATTTTTTGTTGATTTCAGAGAGGGAGAGGGAGAAAGAGATAGAAACATCAAGGATGAGAGAGAATCATTGATTGCTACCTCCTGCACGCCCCATATTGGGGATTGAGGCTGCAACCCGGGCATGTGCCCTGATTGGGAATCGAACCAGTGACCTCCTGGTTCATGGGTTAATGTTCAACCACTGAGCTACACCAGCTGGGCTAGAATGCATTTTTAATACATTTCCTGAGTGTTTATTTCAATTAGAATTTTCATGGATTGGTCGATCAATTGTATGCTCCCTGAAGGGAGAGATTCCTATTTTGTTCATAAAACAGTATCCTGACTGGCTCATAGTTGGATGAATAAATGAGAAAATTTTAGTTCCATCTCTTGATTACTGAGAAGCCCAAAATAGAATACAAAAAGTTTTTTGTCCCTTAACACAACTGCATGCTCTTACACGTTAAAATTGTAAAATGTTGTTCTTTCTACTAAATTTATAAATGTAATGTTCCTAATTGTCTCTTGAATGCTACAAAATTGGTTCCAGTTGGTGAAGTTGTATAAGTTCATATTCCTTAAGCAAGTATAATGATATAAGAGTTGGCATGTGCCATTATATAGGGAAAATAAGGGCAAAAGGTAAAAATGAGTCATTTTTCAGTTATAATTTTTACTAGGGGCCTAGTGCACAAATTCATGCACCTTGAAAGGAACTGTGGGCCGCACAGCTACGGTAGGCACAGGGGCGGATCTTGGCCCATCCTCTGTGCCCCTGCCTGGTCCCTCCCACCACGGCCCAGTCTCCTGTCTGCCAGCAGACCCCCTCCCACCACTGCCACTTCCACACACTGACGGCGCCGGCCCCGTTTGCACCTGCTGACAGCGCAGAGCAATTGGGGCTGGCACCCACAGAGGTTGTGAGCGGCAGCTACTGCCCGATCGCCCCTCAGGAGCAGGGGGAGGTGGAGAAGCCCTCAGGGATGATCAGGGCCAGCAGCTGCCACTCACACCTGCTGATGGCGCTGAGTGATTGGGACCAGTGTCGGGCACTGACAGTGGGTGCAAGCAGTGGCTCCAGCGCCGGCTGTAGGTTCAAGCACCAGGCAGGACCACAAGGCATGGGAGCAAAGAATTTTTAGTAACCACCAGAGACTCACCCTGATGACAGCGACTGACGCCCCTGCCTTGGTCTGGTGCCCCCACTCACCTGCTCCACCATCCGACCGCGGCCAAAGCCCGCCATGTTCCACACACACCCCCTCGTGGTCAGCGCACATCATAGCGACCGGTTGTTTGGTTGTTCGGTTCCAGTTGTTGGCCGTTTGGTCTATTTGCATATTAGCCTTTTATTATATCGGATGGTACTATTTTTCCTTAGAGAATAAAAAAAGTAATATTCAGAGGGAAGAAGTGCAAAATCCTTAAAGAAGTAAAAATTGATGGTAGAAATGGATCCCTGAAGAAGAATAAGGAAGAGGGCCTGTTAATTTGTTCTTCCTTGGCAGGGACTTTTTTTTTTAAATGAGGCCCTAGAGAACATAAAGCAAAATTAGTAGGCACCTTAGGCACAAAAGCAAATTAAAAAGCATAGCAAAACAACCAACCATACATTTCAGTAGCCTACATACACATCATGTATTATGGGATGAGTGAAAGAACTGGATTCTTGCATTGGAGGCAGTACATAGAATTGCATTTTGGTGGGAATCTTTTTGAATTTTTGAAATAAGGCAATTAGACAATGTTTTACTGGAGCATGATATGTAATTAGCAGATTCATAGGAGACAGTAGAACAATTGTGTGATATTGGAAGTAATATCTTTTTTTTTTAATCCTCACCCAAGGTTATTTTTTTCTGTTGATCTTTAGAGCGAGAATGGAAGGGAGGGGGGAAGAGAGAAAGATTTAGAGAGAGAGAAACATCGATGTGAGAGAGACACATTGAGACACATCAACTGGTTGCCTCCTGCATGTGCCCCGATTTTGATGAACCTGCAACCGAGTTATGTGTTCTTGACCAGGAATCAAACCTGGGACCTAGGAATGCAATCACCCCACTTACAAATATGAGGAAGTAGGCAGGGATCTTTGCCAAGGGAAGTGAGCCTCTGCTACAGGTGGGAAGGGCAATGTCAGGCAGGAAGCCAGGTAGGGCGGAGAAGGTACAGAATTAAGGAGAGACTTTCAGAGATGTACTTTTGCAGCTCATGGAGAAAGCAGACACAGGTTTGACAGCGGTGGGAAAGGGTATATATGCAGACATCTGTCTCTTTCTCTAGTTCCACACAGTAGGTTATGTGTTTTCTGGCACTTGTAAAGGAAAAAAAAAAACACAAAACACTTTATCCCTGTCTTTCTAGGGGAGTGGGGTAAAATTCATTAATACTAAAATCCTCATAAATGACTTACTATAGGTTTATCATAATATGACCTGCAAATCAAATACTTAAATAACGTTCAACTCTTTTCATCTTTAATTCCTATACTGTTCAACAGACCTCGTGGGTTTATGGAGCCAGTAGGTAAGGTCGTACAGAACGCATCTTTTTCAGTCCCTTTAGGTAAAATTCATAAATACTAAAATTCTCATAAATGACTTCCTATAGGTTTATCATAATATGACCTGCAAATCAAATACTTAAATAAGTAAAAGACAACCATCTCTCTTTCAATCTCTCCAAAAAATAACGTTCAACTCTTTTCATCTTTAATTTCTATACTGTTCAACAGACCTCATGGGTTTATGGAGCCAGTACGTAAGGTCGTACAGAACCCATCTTCTACAGTCCCTTTGATAGTAGGGGAGAAACTTAGCTATTTAGAATTATTTCCATTTAAACTATACAGCAAAGCAGATCTGGCCGGAAATCATTACTTTGGGTGTCAAATCAATTGGTAACCTCAGCCCCATGAGGGCAAGGTCCATGCCTGTTTAAATGCCTTTAATCTGCAATGTGCCTCCCTGGTACAGTGCCTGCATATGGTAAGAATTCAGTAATATTTGTTCAGTGAATATAGGAAGGGATTAACAGACTGTGTAGAATAAATACTCTGTTGAAATTGACATTGAGTATAAATTCCAGGCTAAGTACCAAGAGTGCCATGACTAATGATAGATGTCTGTTATTAGTTTGGGAGGGAGAGTAATGGCCATTGTGTCTCGTATTTATCATCCCTACTGTTCTGCATAGTCCAGAAACATTAGCATAAAGTTACAAGTCCCAATATCTCAAAACTCCTGCACAGTCTGGTTAGACACCAGGAAATGGTCTATTTCAAAGGCTGTGTTCTTGGAGAAGGATTGTGAAATGCACTAGTTGTATTTCATAGGACATTAGTATAGGAATATCTCAAAACTCCTGCACAGTCTGGTTAGACACCAGAAAATGGTCTATTTCAAAGGCTGTGTTCTTGGAGAAGGGTTGTGAAATGCACTGGTTGTATTTCATAGGGCATTAGTATAGGACAGTGGTCGGCAAACTGCGGCTCGTGAGCCACATGCGGCTCTTTGGCGATCCCTCAGGGGATGTCCGACTGATGGCTTAGGCCAGTGGTCGGAAAACTCATTAGTCAACAGAGCCAAATATCAACAGTACTTCTTCAAAATAGACTCACCTAGGCCGAAAACCGACTTCTGCGCATGGGCCATTTAGTTAATTGCACTGTACGTGCGCACCCGCACGTGGTATTTTGTGGAAGAGCCACACTCAAGGGGCCAAAGAGCTGCATGTGGCTCGCGAGCCGCAGTTTGCCCACCACTGGATAGGACATATAAAGTACTCTATTATATAAGTTCATTGGAAAAATTATAAGACCTATTCTTTTCAATAGCACTAATACTAAAAGATCTTAAATTAATAATAGTAGCCATAGAGGAGCACCATAGACACATCTTTTGAAAAGGTATAGATTTGTAGTCTGATAGGGTTCTAAGAAAAAGAATCAGGGCTGCATAGCTTTATCTACAGTGTAGGGATGATGAACACACTATTAGACGCTAGTGGTTGCCTGCTGTGTAATAGGCACAGCTCCCACGTGAGCACTTATGTGAACATTCCTCTAGTATGGAGTGTACAGGAAAGTCAGGATCACCACTTTATCATCACTGCTCGTATAAACCCGCAAAACCTCTGACAATTCATTAACTCAATTTAGTCAACCAAGTAATTATATTTAACTACTTTATTACTGAATTGTCTGATAAATTAAAATTCCTTTAATAAATTCTTTTATTAATAAACATAAATAAACATTTATAGTTTCTTCTCATTTAAACAAATGGTTTTATTTACATCATGCTAGTTAAATCTCACAATCATCCATGAAGTCTTCTCTTCATCTTAGTGTGAAAGACCTGAGGCCCCTGCACACCCAGCTACGTGGGCAGTGAGGGCAAGTGTTGGCAGCACAGTGAGGTGGCTGGTTTTCTTCCTCAGTCTCAGTGGTGGGAGGAGAAAGTGGCTCCAGCCAAGCCTTTTCTAAAGGTTAGAAGATTTCATTGAAATTATTATTGTACCATATGAGTTGTGACTGTAAAGTAAGAAAACTGACCAGAAAGTTTTTAATGGCATCTCCAAAGTTTGTAATACTTTGTCAGTGTCTCCAATTTAGTTAGGAAGACCTCGAACTTGACGTGTGGAGTTCCCCACACATGAAGTCAGCCTGTACCTCTCCAAGCCCAAGACTTTCAGGGCTATTTAAGTGTAATGTCTTCTCTGGAAAATTATAATTGAAAGGAGGAATATTGGGGGGAGTGCTATGGTTGAGTGGTTGCATTCTAGCTCTTCCCTGTTAATGAAACTCATCTCTTTTCTTTTGCTGCTCTTCACTTGATTGCTTTTCTCTCTGCGTCTATTTAAGCAAATGGGTTGGGGCATTATCATAACAGATTTTCCTCCACTGGTTCGCTCACTTATATAAAACTGATGAGATTTGAATAGCAGCTTAATTTCAGGTGGAAAACGATCAGACACACTGTGTATGTAATTGGAAAGTAGTAGAAGTTCTAACCACTCAGATATTTTGGGAGAGAATAATCATTATGCTTTCACATAATTATACTTAGAAAATGTCCTGCCTGGCCATGGGACCTCAAGTAAATAAAAATACTAACAGCACAGACATTCTGAGAAGAATTCAATGTACTCACTTGTACAGCACTTCAGATTTTCCCGAAGAGCCTTTCCATGATTATCTCTGAGATAAACTAAGTTGGTGTTATTTCTTCCATTTGATATATGAGAAAACAGCCACAGTGAGCTGCACACAATGGACAGAGCTAATAAGTGACAAGCTGGGAGAGGACCCAGGTCAGTCCCTGGGTTAGGGCTATTCCCACCACACTGGAGTTTCAGTCATTGCCTTCAAACAATGAATTAGTTGTTGTTTTAATCTTTGAGAATATACATTATATAGTTATTAAGTTTTTTATTTCAAATTCAATTTTTTCCTTTTCTTTTGAGGAATAAGTTAAGCTGGTTTCAGAGTGTTTTTCTGAAACAAATCCTGACCTCAAAGAGCTTTGTGTTGTCCCCTGATGGGGACTGAGCTTGTGTTGGCACCATCCACATGCACAGCGTTTCACTGCTGCATTGTAGCTCACAAACATGGGTAAGAGACACCACACTCTTTACTAAGCTGAGCAGGGCTTTTAAAAATGTGCACCCCAACCCATTAAATGGGCTGTGGAGTCCAATTAGTGGGTGTAATCATCGTTTTTTTAAAAAAAGCAGAATAGAAAGAAAAATGTCCAAATATATTGCAAAAGGTATGAGTAAGTATTGTTTAGTGAAAATTCTTTTTTCATAAAGCTCTTGTATTCATTTTATACACGTACTTTCATATATACATTATACCCACATATATGTAAAATACATATGAGTGTGTGTTTGTGTGTGTGTGTGTGTGTGTGTGTGTGTGTGTGTGTGTGATGTAAAATGTCTTTCTTATTGTGGAACTTGGTAGAATAAGTTTAAAAGTTTTTGCCCTGGCCAGAGTAGCTCAGTTGGTTGGGCATCGACCTATATACCTAAGGGTTGCTGGTTCAATCCCTGGTCAGGCCACATGCTCAGGTTGCAGGATCGATCCCCAGTGGGAGGTGTGCAGGAGGCAGCCAATCAATGTTTCACTCTCACATCAATGTTTCTCTCTCTCTCCCTCTCCCTTCCTCTCTCTCTAAAAATCAATTTAAAAGTTTTTTTAAGAAAAATGTTTTCAACACCTCCTGTCCATGGGGCTCTTTCCAGTCTGCCTCAGAGCTGTCCTCCTCTTAGCCTGTGTGAGCGCCCAGGGCGGAAGTTTGAGCCTTACCTACCTTCACTCCTTCGCCCAGGGCTGTGATGAGCTTGGCTCAGCATGTCTGTGGAATTGAAGGCAGCCAGAAAAGAAAGAAGGAAAATATGGGGCCTGGAAAGGGGCTGGGGCCTGGAAGGGGGTTGGGGAGTCACATGGCAAGCTGGGGGCAGAGCCAGCATCAAAGCCCCCCTCCAAATTGCCCCACAACCTCTGCAGCTCAAACCCTGACCCTTCTCTGATTGTCCACAGGCATCCCCTGCAGATGGGACCATAAGGGGGCCTCCTGAGTCTTCTAGGGTTCAGCCTGCCTCCCATGCAGGCCCAGGCCCAGGGGATGTCTTCAGGGGTCTTCCACCTGAAAGTGGGGCTGAGGTCTGGTAGGGCAAGCTTGACCTCTGATGCCTTTGCTCCTGTATTCGTTTCTTACTGCTGCTGTAGCAAATCTCCACAAACATAGTAGCTTAAAACAAGACTTACTTTTCAGTTCTTGAGGTCAGAGTTCTGATGCAGGTCTAGTGAGCTGAAGTGAAGGCTGGGTTCCTTCTGGAGGCTCCAGGGGAGAATTCCCTGGCATCTTCCAGATTTTAGAGGCCACCCTCCCATAAACCTTGGCTCATGACCCAGTCCATTTCAAAGCCTTTTCACATCATAGCACTTCTCTCTTGCTTCCTTCTTTCACTGTGTGTGTGTGTTTATTAATTTTAGAGAAAGAGAGGGAGGGAAAAGGGAGAGAAAGAAACATTCATGAGATAGAAACTGGGTGTGGATGGCACACCTGCTACTTGCAAGGCCTTGTTGTTAGTTGTGTGGGAGGCACAAAGAGCGAAGATATGGCATTTTGTCATTTTTGAGTCCCCTGGTCAATTTCTAGGACCACGACTTATACTAGATTTCTAAATGCACAGGTTTAACTTTTTAAAGGAATAACTATTGTTCGGAAGTGTTTTTTCCAGGGAGTGGGAGGACTCTTCCAATAGTCCTGAATATGCCTTGCCTTCAGGGTTTCATGCGCCTGGATGTTCTCCTCCAGCACTGCCTTCCATACCCAGGTCTGACAAGGTGGGGCACACGTGAGGTGCCTGTCGACATTGCTCAGCTGGGTGCTGGCTGAGCAGCTGGTGTTTATTGCTCATTTTGCCGCCCTGGTGTGGCAAGTCCCATCAGTACTGACATTAGAACAAGCAGGGACGTAGGTGAAAAGAGTCGCAACCAGCGGCTTTATGCAGGGCGCCTCCGGACTGCCACTGTCCCCGGGAAATCATAGTCTTTGTGAGGTGGGAATGCACAAAGGCTGTCAGCCCCAACCTGAGCTGCAAGGAGGTCTTGCTGCTTCTGCCTGTCACACACAGTTATTAGGCAGGCAGAACGGAGAGCGCAGACAGCAGCGGGGCTGAGCACACTTGCAAAGCCTCTAAAAATCCTCCAATGGAATCATGGTCATACCTTTTCGAGAGAAACTTTAAAAAGAAAATATGCGGTCTATTCCTCAAAATTCTCTGAGGAAAATAGGCTAAAACAGTTTACATGTTTTAGGAAGAAAAAAATTAAGAAACCAACTTTTACAAAAAACAACCTTTTAGCCACAGTTGTTGGCTGAATTCTTTATAAAGGCCTGGAATTCTTAGCAAATTTATGACATTATGTACTATTGCTTGGTTAATGTCGAGAGTCTTCTCCAGATTTATTTATTTTTAAACTTACTCCTATTGTTAATTCAATGAATTGAGGTGACATTGGTTAATATAATTATTCAGGTGTACAATTCTATGATACACCATCCATATATTGTATTGTGTGTTCACCACCCCAAGTCAAGTCTCCTTCCGCCACCATTTATCCTCCTTTACCCTCCTCCACCTCCCACCCCCTCCTCTCCAGATTTAAAGGTCAGTTTTCAGCACCTGCTCATGTACCCTCCCCCTGCCGGCCCACAGGGCTCTCACACCTCCCTTACTCATGTCACTGTGTCCCTAACGCCTGGCTCCTTCCATTTATTTTCTGAACCTTGCGTTTATTCTGACATGAATCTTTCAGTAAGAATTGGTTTCCAAAGTTTTGGTCTCAGGGACTGTGTAAGATTCCTACCCTAGCAGCCGCCTGCATCGTGGTTGTTGAGGAGAAAACTTCCAGGCACCTTGCATCATTGCCTGGAAACTGCAAGCGCGGACAGGCTTCTTCTCACGTCATTGCCCGGATGTGTTTGCTCAGCAGGCAGATGGACACGTTAGGTGCACAGGGTTTGGAAGTTTGGACTCTCAGCCCCTGGACTGAGACACGTCTGAAACCCAGGTGGGATTCCTAGAATGGCAGCAGTCTGAGGTTGACTTGCATTTGCCGAATTCTACTTCAAATGCTCTTCTGTAAAAAATTCCTAGGAGTTTTCTGCCTGTCTCTGCATACAGCTTCATCAAAAATCTAGTGCAAGGTCAGGTTTCGCTGGATATTTTTTTATTTTTATTTTGAAAAAGTGTAAAAGGGGAAACAAATATTTCTGGGATTTAGAATATACACTGAGGACACTGTTGATTGGACCCGCAGACTGCTCTGCAGCCTGGCTCTGTGTTCCCTCTAGACTGAAGCATGAAGATTATCCGTTCTATCCATCACTGGGGGACAGCTGATTAGGACCACATGGCTAGAGTTTAGACAAGAGTAACTTAACTCTTATCCATTCTCCTTTCCAAATACATGAAAGCTTGATGGAAGACATTCTTGATCTCGTTAAGCCCTGCCATTTCACATTTCCCTTCTAGAAACATTTCTGTCATTAGACACCAAGGAACTTTGACTATACAAAGTAGGACCGAAGTCACTCACGTTGGTGGCATGGTTGGCAGTCAGGAGTGCTGCATCTTCTTTCCTAAGTCCCTGTCCCGATCTTGTGTTCACCTAGTATGTTCCCAGGGAATTTTATCCTTAGCACTTGAAGGAACCTGCCAAATGCCCAAGCCATTCCTTCAAGAGAGACCATTTCCTGACACCCGCTAGCCTCGATATCAGAAAATGTTGGCGTGCCAGCCCTCTGGAGCCACATTGATAAGTTTTGCTAGCAAAAACACAATCTATAATAATAAAAGCATAATATGCTAATTAGACCAGACAGCTGAACGACCTTCTGGACGTCATTCCAGATGTCCTTCCAGACAAAGCCGTCACAGCATGGGCCAAGGCAGAGGCGATTAGCAGCGATCAGGCAGGCAGGCGAGCAGTTAGGGGCCATCAGGCAAGCAGGCAAGTGGTTAGGAGCGATGAGGCAGGCAGGCAGAGGCAGTTAGGGGTGATCAGGCAGGCAGGTGAGCAGTTAGGGGCGATCTGGCAGGTAGGTGAGAAGTTAGGGGCAATTGGCAGGTAGGTGAGCAGTTAGGGGCAATCAGGCACGCAGGCAAGTGGTTAGGGGCGATGAGGCAAGCAGGCAGAGTGGTGATGAGGCAGGCAGGCAAGTGGTAAGGGGCAATGAGGCAAGCAGGCAGAGACAGGTAGGGGTGATCAGGCAGGCAGGCAAGTGGTTAGGGGCAATCAGGCAGGCAGGTGAGTGGTTAGGGGCGATCAGGCAGGCAGGCAGAGGGGTTAGGGTGATC
>NW_005369552.1:1146438-1170767 GCF_000412655.1 Myotis brandtii | reverse complement strand
TGGTTGGGGAGGGGGCAGGGCCAAGGCCCTTGCACGAATTTCATGCACCGGGCCTCTAGTTGTAGATAACCAGGCATTGGGTACAACTACATACATACTCAAAAAGAATCAGAATGAATGTAGTCTTGAATGAGCCATTTGGACATAACCTAAGACTTTGAAAAGTTAATAATTGTGGTAGAATTACAAAATCTCAAGATGGCAATAAAATGGACCGTATCCTCTCATTTCCCCCTTACAAGCAAGAAATATGAAAAATAGTACATCAAAACTTTATGGTTTAAAGGTGTTTTGTTAAATCTGCTTCAAGTAATCTTTTAAGAAAAATGAGCAAGGGAATTTTTCAGGAGAAATCGCCTTCAACTGAAAAGGCTTTAAGTTTCTGACATTTTATAACTTTCTTTAACAATAATAATGAAGCACCTGCCCTGCCTGGAGATAAGGAGGTGATCCGTTTTGGTCTTTATGGTCACTTTGGATACTCTTAAGTCTTCCTTTAGTATTTAAAATTTTTTGTTGTTTGGTCGTCTGATGCATTTTTGCCGGGTTACCTTGGCAGTCCTCTTGGCATACTCATTGTGCTATTTAAAGTCAGTGACTACTAAAGCAGAAACACACCTCCCTTCCTTCCTTCATCAAATATCAGTTAATAAGCTGTTGTCAAAACAACGTGATCTGGGGTTCAAATTGGGTTCAAATCCCTGTTCCGATACATGTTAGGCATTGCTACAAATTATTTCATAAGAATAATGGTTAACGAGCGGGTCTTGCTCTGTGCTGGACACTGTTCTAAACACTTGGCTTATGTTAACAGCTTCATTCTCACAACCACTCTGTGAAGTAACACTATCATTTTCATCTCCTTTTCACAGAACAGCTAAGTAACGTGCTCATAGAGCTAGTCATATAAATAATACATATAGTCACAGAACTAGTACACGGTAGAAAAGGTGGTTCCTGCCTTGACCACCTCCCATAGTCAGGAGTCCTTGTATGTAAAACCCTTAGTTTCTGTGCTTGGCCTACAGTATGCATTGGGTAAGTGTTTACTATTGTAACAGGAAGGCTGTGGCTGAGACAACCCTTGTGAGAATGATTTCAGGCTTTTAATTGACTACACATTCATCAAGAAAACCCAGTCTTGGCTGCATTAATCAATATAGAGTATACCAAAGAAATGCATACACACACTTTGAATAATTATAAAGGCAGTGTTTATTAAAATACATTTAATTTTCAAAATTGAGCTATCAGTTGTCAAAGTGTGTATACATATTTGGGGAGACACCATATATAAAGTTTTCAGAATAGAAGGGGTGCCAGTCTCACTGTTCAGTTCACACTTCAAGAAAGACAATGGAAACAGGAATTCCAGGCAAATTAACCCCTCTCACCTTCATTTCATCATCTGTAAAATGGGTACCTGCCTCATGGGGTTGTGACCATAAAATAATTTGATGATTTCTTATTTTCATTGGTTAGAAACAATGAAAGAGCTGAAATGTTTAATCTAAAAAGTAAAAAAAAAAATGAGTGGGAAAATAGGAAATATGACTGTGATGATCTCCTTCAAAGTTTTCTTAGGTGAACAAGAGGTTAAGCCTTTATAATCCAAGATAGCAGAACTATTATCTAAGAATGAAAGAATTCAAGACGGGCAGATTCCAGCTTGATGTAAGGAAGTGCTCTCTAACATGTAAAGCTATCCAAAAGTGGAATGACTGTCTTGGGAGATGGTGCGTTCTTCCTGTGTCCAGGCATTCCAGCACAGGACAGGGGCTCACCTGGTGGGACTGGGCACAAGGGTGCCCCAGGCCCTCTCACTGTTGAGATTCGATGCGGGCCCGGTGTGTGTCACTATCACTGGCTCAGGTTCATTACATATATCATCTCATTTCATTTCAATAACCCAATGGGATACATTCTAATAGCAGTCTCTTTTACAGGAAAGTCGGAAAAATTCCATACCAAGTTCAAGAAGGCATACTTTGTAAATTATTAAGTCAAGTTTTGGACCCAGATTAACTCCCAAACCCGTGCTATTTCCAACATGGCCTTGCCTGGGCTTGCCAGCCAACTTCTTCCAAGCGTTATGTATAGAATAAACTGAAGGGTGTGTGTGTGTGTGTGTGTGTGTGTGTGTGTGTGTGTGTGTGTGTGGGGGGGGGGTGTGTGTGTGTGTGTGGCGGCGGGGGGTGGGGTGGGAGAGGGCAGTGGGCTCTGTGCAGGGTTACAAACTGAAAGCGTTCAGGCCAGATTTTGATTGACAGGCATAGTGCTTTTGGCTGTCAGTATTTATAATTAGAGGCGTTTACATAAAAATCTGTCTTAAAGATTGGCAACTCTAGTCACATTTGGCCCAAATTCCCACTTGGCAACAACTGGCTGCAGCATGCAGGGACTGCCCCTTTGTCACGGCCCCCACATTCTCACCTGCTACCACTCCTACTGCCTCTCATCCTGCTGCTGCGCTCGTCTGCCTGCCTTGCCCGGCCTCCAGAGGAATGTCACTGTGCTATGCTCATGTGCCCATTTCAGTGAAAACACACAAATCACAAGTTCAGGAGTAGGAAAGGGCCTGTCACGTTTTCTAGATGGGAAGTTGAGCTTGAGTCCCATGGTGGCACTGGGCGTCAGTGCAGGATCTCAACAAAATCCTGGCTCCTGACTCCCTACTGCACACACTCTGGAGAGAATGTTCTCCTGATGGGCAGTACGGAGGCTGCTCTCTAAGAGAACCCGTGTCCTGGCTGGAGAGGAGACTAACCAAGCCCCTGCCCTTGAGGATTACTGTGTCCTTGGAAGGCATTTTATCTCGAGTCTCCATAAAATAGGAGACTGGTTTGAGCGCTCTTGGTTCTGAGGGTTTTCAGAGGCCCCTTAAGAGTCCCCAGCACCTTCTGTCAGGGAGAGCTAAGCGGAAGTGTGAGGATTACTTATCAGTTTGTTGTTTCATATTTCTAAGTTCTTTCAGAAGATTCCAGGTTAACCCTGTCTTTGTGCCACCAGTTCTATCACTGCTGTGAATATTTGAAGGTGTAGTTGTCACTCCCAAGTCATTTGGGGGGATTAGGATCAGATTTTGGTGTGGTGGAGAGAGAATGGTCAAACAACTGGAATTCAGTTTTGGCTCAGCCATTAGTATAATTCCTGTGCTTGTGGGAAGGTTTCTCTCTGGGCCTCAGTTTCCTCTTCTGTAATGTAAGAGGCAATGTTAGGACATTTTAAAAGTCCATTGACAGTTTTACAAATATATGATTCAAAAGTAGAGCTGGGAATAATAGGACTTGGAACATGGCCAAAAATCTTGGCAGTAGAAGGAAAAGTAGTAGTCCATCAGAGCTCCTTGCTTCTTCCTTTTTCTTTCATTTCCTTCCTCCTTCCCTCCTTTCTTCCTTCTGTCCTTCTTTCCTTCCTTCTTTCCTTCTAACTTCTTTCCATCCATCCATCTCTCCATCTTCCCTTCTTTTTTTTCCCTTTCTTCCCCCCTCCCTCTTTCTTTTTACCTTCTTTCCTGTCTTTCTTTCCTTTTGAGATGCTTTACTTGATCAAGATGAAGATATGACTGATGTCATTCACTTAGTCAACATAGAAATCAACTAAGCAGTTTTATGTAAACACTCAGGGAGCAAAGTTCTAGGAAGCATGGAAAGCCTGAAACCTTTGTTGCCTTCCCTGATCTTATAAGCTAGTCAAGTTTACCATCTACCCAGTACCCTACTCTCATGTAGATCTTCAACTAACTTCTTTAAATCCTATCTACACATTTTTTAAAATGCTGTTCATATTCCCCCTCAAGGCAGAATTTAGTACCTGCTTTTTTTTCTAACATGAAAGGTCTGTAAGTGGGGGTACGTGTGTTGACCATGCTGCTAGAACATCAGGACCTTGAATTCCTGGACTGTGCTTTATGCGCTGTGCTGGGCACATGATATGTCCTAATTTAACTTTTTTCTTTCTTTGGCCTCATCCAATGTCTTCTCCAGAAATATCAATTGACTATGTGCCGTGTGTCCGGCCTATGCTAGACACTGGGTTGAGATGATTGATCACCCTAGTCACCTGCTACAGCCGCACACATTTCAAGGAACAGCTCATAGAAGATGCAAGAGGATAGAGAGAGGGTGGCCCATCATCTCTGTTTTCTTCTCTCCTTTCTAACTCTTGTCTTTTTCTCCTTCCTTGCTATCCAGTCCACAGTTATAAGTAGGCCAGTGGGCCTTCAAAGTGAGGCAAGGCAAAACTACATGTTTCTTTTTTAAAGTTAGGTAGGTAGTTGGGAAACAGCTTTTTTAGAAAGAGAAATTTCTTATTTTATACCACACAAATAATGCGTTTTTAAATTTTTTTTAGTTTGGGATAGCATCTTGAGTTTGAAATGTAATGACCTTTTCCTGTTTACCTTGCTTTAATAGAAATATTGTGTAAATTAGCTGTCTGGAGGCAGAAACTGGCAGCTGATGTTCCTAGGCCAGCTGTCCTGGGATTATTCACTTTTGAATCTGGATACTGATTCACCACTAGTGGTGACAGCGGTAAATTACAAGTGAAGTTTTGTGGTATTCATTTGGGTAATCAGGATAACTCACTAGGAAATACTTAATTTTATACTCCGTGTGGACCATAATACTCAGACACATCAGCCAGGTAACTTCTCATCTAAATGAAGACAGAGATGCTTCACTATGTTCCCCACTGACCTGGGCTGCCAAGGAGAACTGAAGGACATATTAGTAATCAAGATGGCTTTGTCACAGGGGAAAATCCCACTTTTTGTGAGTTGCTCACCCAGATGCAGAGGGGAGTGGGAGAAAACAGTTGCAAGGGCCCATGAAGTGAGGAGTCCACACTGGATGATCTCCAGGTACTATTCCAGCTCAGAAAATAGTGGGTCATCACATCTAAGAAAGAGTCTAAAGTTCTGTTTTCTTCAAAATAAGATTTTTAGGTATAATTCATATACCATACAATTTATAGAAAGTGTCCAATTTCATTGTTTTTAGCATGTTTACAGATATATGCAATCCTCACCAGTCTTAGAACATTATAGTATCTCAAAGAGTCCCCATACTCTTCAGCTACCTCCCCCCGCCCCCCAATAACTTTCAGCCCTAAGCCACCACCAATCCACCAGAATAGATTTGCCTAGTCTGGATTTTTTTATGTAAATAAAATAATAAAATATGTGACTTTTATTATTAAATAAAATGCATAAATATGTGCTTTTTTCATTCAGCATAATGTTTCAAGGTACCATTATCAGTACTTTGTATTTTTATATGGCTGAATAATATTCCACTGTAGATCTACATTTCAGCTACCTATTTATCAGTACATGGACATTTGAGTAGTTTTCACTTTTTGGCTATTATGGATAGTCCTCCAATAAACATCCACTTAGAAGTTTTTATGTAGACATAAGTTTTCATCCTCTTACGTAGATACCTAGGTAAGGAATTGCTGGGTCATATGTTTAATCATTTGAAGAACTGCCCGACTCTTTTCCAGAGTGACTGCACCATTTTACACAAACCAACAGTGTATAAGGGTTTTGATTCCTCCACATTTTTGCCAACACTTGTTATTATGACTTTTTGAATTCTGGCCATCCTGATGGGTATGAAGCAGTATCTCGTTGTGATTTTGATTTGCATTTCCCTGATGGCTCATGATGTTGAGTATCTTTTCAGGTGCTATTGACCATATGTATACCTTCTTTGGAGAACTGTCTATTCAGATCCTTTTTCCATTTTTTAATTTGTTTTTTGTCTTTATTATTGAGTTGTAAAAATTCTTTAAATTTATTAATATTACATTTCAATACATTTTATATAATCATGTATTATAGATATATTTATATATTCTAAAAATTATATAAATTTTAATGTATTCTATATATAAATATATTTTCTATATTTTAGATATAGGTCCTTTATCAGATATATAATTTGCACATATTTTCTCCCATTCTGTGGCTTCTCTTTTAACTTTCTTGTTAATATTTTTTGAAGCACAAAAGCTTTAAATATTGATGAAGTCCAATTGATCTATTTTTTTTCTTTTGTTGCTTGGATCATATCTGAGAATCTAATGGTAAATCTCAGATCTGAAGAATTACCTTTTTAATTTCTTTTAAGAGTTTTACAGTTTTAGCTCTTATATGTAGGTCTTTGATCCATTTGGAGTTAATATTTGTGTGTGATGTGAAGATCCAACTCCATTATTTCGTGGCATTGCTCCAGCACCATTTGTTGGAAAGACTATTCTTTTCCCATTGGATGGTCTTGGCATCTCTGTTGAAAATCAAGAGAGGGGCCAAGAGAGTGAGTGGAACTCAGGCTTGGAACAGACATACTCTCACTTCAGCCAGACCAAAGCCAGTGAAGACACAGACCCTCCCAGGTTCACTGGGGTGGGGAGATTCCACTCCTTAATGGGAGGAGCTGAATGTCTCATTACAAAGGGCATAGAAAAGGGCAGAGAATTGGAATTAGTTTTACATTCAGTCTATTACAATGGTCAGTCAATATTTGTTCTTGAGTGACTACAGAGATAAGGGAAAAAGGACACTGGTGGGGGTGGCTGATACATGTCATCCTGTCCCTTTCCCCAGTTCAGCTTCAGAGGACACACTTGGAACTCCATTGAGATTGAGGTTAGGGAGGAAAATAAGAGGAGTTAAATTCACGGAGAGTCTAGCTATACATTTGGAGACAGGGTCCTTCTCCCCTCTCACCCCACATCCCATCCTACATGTGCTCTGCCAAAGAACACAGCAAAGCACCCCTCTCCCGGGGTGGAAGCCAGGGGAGGCAGAAAAATTTTTTTAAAAAAATCAACTGACCATAGACTCATGGGCTTATTTCTGGTCTCTTAGTTCCACTTCACTGATCTATACATCTGTCTTTATGCTAGTACAACAGTGTCCTAATCACTGTTGTTTATGGTTTTAGTGGTAACTTTTTTGAAATTGAGAAGTATAAGTCCTCCAACTTTGTTTTCCTTTTTCAAAACTGTTTTGGCTATTCTCGGTCCTTGCTCTAAATTTTAAAATCAGCTTGCCAATTTCTATAAAGAAGTCAGCTGCAATTCTAAGAATGGCATGAAATTTATAGATCAAATTGCATAGAATTTATAGATCATCTTAACAATAGTAAGTCTTCCAATCCATGAACATTGGACTTTTCATTTATTTAGATCTTTAGTTTCTTTTCACAACTTTTTTAGTTTTCAAAGTACAGTATAAGTTTTACACTTCTTTTGTTAAATATATTCCTAAATACTTTATTCTTGTTTATGCTATTGTAAGTGGAAATGCTTTCTTAATTTTATTTTCAGGTAGTTCATTACAAATATATTGAAATAAAATTGGATTTTATATATTGATCTTGGATCCTTCAATTTTTTGCTGAACTCATTTAGTAGTTCTAGACTGTGTCATCTGAATAGAGAAAATTTCACTTATTCCTTTCAAATCTGGATGCCTTTTATTTCTTTTTCTTGCCTAATTGCATTGGCTAGAATATTGCAATGTTGTTTATAATAGCTATTGAATCTCAGTGGTTCTCAACCTTCTGGCCCTTTAAATACAGTTCCTCATGTTGTGACCCAACCATAAAATTATTTTTGTTGGCTACTTCATAACTGTAATGTTGCTACTGTTATGAATCGTAATGTAAATATCTGATATGCAGGATGGTCTTAGGTGACCCCTGTGAAAGGGTCGTTCGACCGCCAAAGGGGTCGCGACCCACAGGTTGAGAACCACTGGTCTAGTATGATGTTGAATAGAAGTGGCAAGAATAGACAAGCTTATCTTGTTCCTAATCTTAGGGTGAAAGTATCCAGTATTTCACCGTTAAGTATGATGCTAGCTGTTAATTTTTTTTTTGTACATGCCCTTTATCGGGTTGAGGAAGTTTCCTTTTATTCCTACTCTGTTGAGTGTTTTTATCATGAAAAAGGGATTTGAATGTTGTCTAATGCTTCATCTGTATCTAATAAAATAATCATGTGGTGTTTGATTGTTATTCTATTGGTATGGTATTTTAGTGACATTGATTGATTTTTGGATGATACACCAATTCTTGCATTCCTGGAACAAATTCCACTTGTCATAGCATATAATTATTTTTATATATTCAGTTTGCTAGTATTTTGCTGAGCTTTTTTGCATCCACATTCATAAAAGACATTGATCTGTAGTTTCCTTGTGAAGTCTTTGGTTTTGGTGTCAAGGTAATAATGGCCTCATAGAAAGAATTGGGAAGTTTTCCCTTCTGTTCTATATTTTAGAAAACTTTGTGCAGAATTTATATTAGTTCTTTGATATAGTTCACTTGCCATTTGGGCCTGAACTTTTCTTTGTGGGCAGTTGATTACTTTGTGGGCAGTTTAATTACTAATTCAATCTCTTTACCTATAGGTCTATTTAAGTTGTTTGTTTCTTGTTGCATTAGTTTTGTGTCTCTCTAGGAGCTTGCCCATTTCATCTGCTATCTGTTTGTTGGCATATAATTAGAATATTCCTTTATACTGCTTTCTATTTTAATAATGATGATAGCAATTTCTACTGTTTCATTTCTGAATTTATTCATTTTAAAAAATATATTTTTATTGATTTTAGAGAGGAAAGAAGAGGGAGAGAGAGATAGAAACATTAATGAGAGAGAGAATCATTGGTGGATTTTTCTCTATTGTTTTCCTGTTCTCTACTTCATTAATTTTCACTCTAATCTTTTATTTCCTCCCTTCGGCTTTCTTCAGTTTGCTGTTCTCTACATAGAATTCTAAAGTGGAAATTAGGATATTGATTTGAGATCTTTCTCTTTTTTCAATCTAGGCATAGAGCTGTAAATTTTCCTCTAGACATTGTTTTAACTCCATCCCATAAGTTTTGGTGTGTTGTGTCTTCATTTTTATTCATCTCAAAGTATTTTAATTTCTCTTTTAGTTTCTTCTTTGATTCATTAGTTGTTTAATTCCACGTATTTGTGAGTCTCCCAGGTTTCTTCCTGTTATTTGATTTCTAATTTTATTTCACTGTAGTCAGAGAACATAATTTGTATTATATTAATTGTTTTATGGCCTAACGTATAGTTTATCCTAGAGAATGTTCCAGGTGCCCTTGAGAAAAATGTATATCCTGCTATAATGGGTGGAGCATTCTATAGATGTCAGTTAGGTCTGGGTGGTTATTAATGTTGTTCAAGTCCTCTACTTCCATTTTGATCTTTTTTCTAGTTATTCTACCCATTATTGAAAGTGGGATACTATAATCTTCTATTATTGTTAAATTATAGAAGATTCTATCTTCATTTCTGATGTGTATTTCAGTGCTCTGTTGTTAGTTAAATATATGTTTATAATTACTATAACTTCCTGGTTGATTGACCCTATTATTATTAGAAAATGTCCCTCTTTATATCTAGTAACATTTCTAGTTTTAAAGTCTATCTTATCTAATATTAGTATAGCTACTTCAGCTTTCTTATGGTTGCTCCAGTGAAGAAATTGCTTTTTAGCCACCTTTTTGGCTCACATTTCAAATGAAACATTTCACCAGCTAACAAACTCTCGTTGGGCTCTAGGAATAGTCTACAACACAAAGACTTGTGTGACGTGAAAACTCTAACATTTCTAGTTTTAAAGTCTATCTTATCTAATATTAGTATAGCTACTTCAGCTTTCTTGTGGTTGCTCCAGTGAAGAAATTGCTTTTTAGCCACCTTTTTGGCTCACATTTCAAATGAAACATTTCACCAGCTAACAAACTCTTGTTGGGCTCTAGGAATAGTCTACAACACAAAGACCTGTGTGATGTGAAAACTCTTGTGTCTAGATAGAACCCTCTTCATGGGATTGCTTAATTGCTTAATTGTCCTCTTCACTTCATCCTCAACAAATTTAAGACTCTTTTCAAATAAGTGGGAGTCCTTATGACCACAACTGAAAGTTAAGAAAAATAAAATTAAAGGAAAAAGAAATCAGGAAATATTTATAAATATTATAGGAATAAACAAGTGCTGGTCCCTAGACGGGTGGCTCAGTTGGTTGAAGCATTGTCCCGTACACCAAAATGTTGCAGACTAGATTCCCAGTCAGAGCACATACCTCGGTTGTGGGTTTGATCTCTGGTAGGGAAGCAGGAAACAGCTGATTGATGATTCTCTCTCTTTCTCTATTTCTCTCTCTCTCTCTTCCTCTCTAAACACACACACACACAAACACATACACACAAGCATATCCTCGGGGGAAGATTTTTTTAAAGTGCTAGTAAACAAGATATTTACTCTTGAACCCCTCAAGTCAGAAAAGCTCCCTGAATTTTTTGGATCGCTCACTTGCTCTGAACCTACTAGAAGAATTCCGAGATGATGACAGTGGGAAACGAAGTAGAGTGAGGATGGCACACTGGGGCCTCTGTCTGTGTGCCCTAATGTGCCAGAGTATTACAGATTTCAAAAGGAAGAAAGAAAACATGTTAAAAAATAGATGTAATCCCATTCTGAGCAAGGGTCCCTGTCTGATCTTCCCCGGTGTCCCAGCCCACTTGTTTTGAAGGATGACAGCCCAGATACTCCCGTTGGATGAGAAAACCTCATAGACTGTGCCAGTTTCCTGTCACTGCTTTGAGCTCCAATAGTTCAGGAAGGGGAGGGTGGCGTGACCTCTACCTCGCTGTGTTGGCATGAGTCCCTGGTGACAGTGTGTCTGCGCCGCTGGGACACTGGCAATCTTTGGAGTAGCTCTTCCTCACTCTTTCAACAACTAGCCAATTTGGTCTCAGGAAACCACTCTGCAGTGGTGGCTGGGTTTGGAAGTCATTTTTAATTTTGTGACAAAGACAAATGTGTCCTATGGGAATAGTAAGTGGTTTTACTGGTGATATTAATGGAACTGTGACCTCTTCTGTATCTATGATCCTGCAAAACAAAAAATGTTTGTATTCTAATATGTCAGGCAAGTTCATTCTTAGCCCTTCCTTGAAGCAAACTGCAGAGGAAATATACTATTAATAAGCCCAGAGAATATTGTTTGTGAGTGTGTGTGTGTGTGTGTGTGTGTGTGTGTATCTAGTCATGAGCTCATTTGCAAACACAGTGGATACAAATTATGTGTTTTGAATTATGTTAGGATGGACACAACTCATTGGTTCTGACATCTTTGAACAGAATTGCAGTGGGCCCAGTGCTGACATCGGTATTGAATTTTAAAGGGCAATAGCTGTAGTAAAATTCAAGTGTTTAGAAAGAAAAAGAAGAAAGCCAAAGGCACATTGAATGGACCGCTTCTATTTTCATTTGGGATTGGCATTCATTAGCCTAGATGTGACTACGCTGATGTTTACTATTTCCTGCAGGAACTTTTATGCCAATGTCCTTGGTTGAAAATGGTTGCTTAAGGAGACAGTAAATTAAATGTGAAGGATTTACAGTTTAGTTACATGAATTAAACCATTTCCTGGTGTTTGTGTTTACCTTGGGACTCACAAAGGAGACAAAATATAGACTCACAGGAGGAAGGGAAGGAATGATCAAATACCAATAGCCTCTGCCTGATTGTCTAGCTCAGCAAATTTATTTAGGAGACGAATTTCGTGCTGATAATGAATCTTTGTCCTTGTTAATTAGCTTTCCCTCCCTGCATATGCTATTGCACACTTTGAGCTTTCCTAAACAGACATAATTATTCAATGTCATGATTAATATCTCATTCTATTATATTGGACAAAACTAAATCAAATGCAAATTTTATACTTTTCCTCAAGTAAAAAATGGATGGTGCTTTATAATTTGAGACTTAAATTCAATAATTGAAAATGTTATTATAGCCCTGGCCGGTGTGACTCTGTTGGTTGGCTGCCGTCCTCTGCACTGAAAGGTTGCAGGTTCGATTCCCCATCAAGGCACATGCCCAGGTTGTGACCTCAATCCCCAGTAGGAGGCATGCAGGAGGCAGCAGATCAATATTTCGCTCTCGATATTTCTCTCTCCCTCTCCCTCTCTCTCTAAAATCAATTAAAAAAAATTTTTTTAATGTTATTGTAAAGTAATACAATCATTCTAGGAAAACTGACAAATACAGAAGGTAAATGAGAAAATAACCTATGAAGTCACTACTCAAAGATAATCATTAACATTTTATTATATGAATTTTGTCTTTTATTTTGGTGCCATTTTATGAATATATAACTTTTAATAGTTAATAGTTAATATCATGAACATAATTTGTGATTTTTATATATCCTAACCCCCTCTTTCCAATAAGTTCAAATTTCTCATAATAATAGTACTCACACATATATAGTACTAATCTGCCAGGCACTATTCTAAGCACATACATTAATTCATGTAAGCCTCATTCTAACCCCTTAAAGTAGATTTTATGAGTGAGACGCAGGGTAAAATGATCTACTCAAAGTCTCACAACTAGTAAGGGGCAGAGCCAGGATTCAGACTCAGGTTGTAAAGTGTGTGCTTTTAATCACCATGATCTGTTGCCTCCCTCTGATTGTCCACTTCTGAAAGGCCCTGGCCTGAAGCTGTCCTGTGTTCTTCTCAGAATTCCTCTAAGTCTAGAAAGTATGACATGCCACATACTTTCCCTGGAACATGCGAAAATCAGCCATATCTCTGAAAAACAACTGCCACCTACAGCCCTTCCCCTGGGGAGCCCTCCCTCAAGAGAAGGCTGGTGATCTAGTCCCAAAGAGAAACTGCTTCCAGGCCTGGCTCTGTTCATGTCCACACAACTCGTTTCATCTGTTTACACCTCTGTTTTCTCATCTATAAAGTGATGGGGCCATACAGCCCTTCACTCATTTATTGGCTCATTCATTCATTTACTACACATTAGGCAATCTTGCCTCTATTTCCTCTCCTCTAGGAGTTCATCATCCAATGTGTAGCCAGAGAATTAAACTGCCAGTTCAGTGTCAGTGTGTGAAGTGTGGTGATGGAGAATGCTGGGGATGTTGGAAAGCTCCTAAGATGAGCTGGGGCAGAGAGAGGGGTTAAGGAAGGGGCTAGCCTGCAAGGCTTCCCAGAGGATGAGTAGGAATGGTTTAGGCATCTAGGGGCATAAGACGTATGCTGCGATGATAGGGTCTCTCTAAGGACCATCCCATTCTCAGTGGGCTGCCACAATGTCAGCAATGGCACCTTTTTTTTTTTTTGCTTAAAATTACAGGAATTTATTGTTTCACATTCTAGAGACTAGAGGTCTGAAATCATGGTTTCAGCTGGTCTATGTTCCCCTGAAACCTGAAGGGGAGCGTCCTTCCATGCCTCTGACCTTCTGGTGGTTGCTGGCTGTCCTTGGCTTCCCTTGCCTTAAAGCTTCATCATTCCAGCCTCTGCCTTTGTCCTCACATGGCATTCTCCCCTGTGTCGGTCTTCAACAGCCAACTTTTTATAAGGACACTAGTTACATTGCACCAGGGGCCCACTTAATTGAAGTAATTACATTGGCAATAACCCTCCTTTGACCCAAATGAGGTCACATTCTGAAGTACTGGGATTAGAATGTATCATTTTGGGGAAACACAGTTCAACCCATAGCAATCACTGGAGCCACCATTGAGCCTAGGCAACCATTCCCTACTTACCGTCTAGTTTCTCCAATTCATTCTCCGCTCAGCATCCAGAATGAGCTTCCTCATCTCCAGCAAGCAGGTGGGGGCCTAATTAGTTCCTTCAGGTCCAGAGAGATTTAACATCAGACTTCTTTTCATCTGGGCATCTCAGGCTGAAACCAAGGGAAGATGGCAACACAGTAACTCCTGAAGAGATCACTGTTGGTGGATTTCCAAGGGCAAGGGAATGGTACATGTGAGGATGTTTCTAATAGGATCTGATGCTCGTTCTTGTCCCCAGAAGAATTACAGAGAATGTGTGGATTTCATTATGGGATGATGTACTATGGCAGCGTCCATATTGCCTCACCAGCTACAGGGTCTAGATGTTTATAATATAATCATTGATATATACATAAATTTCTCCACTTTCTTCTCATTCAGATACAAGTCGACCTTTCTTGGAGATGCACACTGAAATGCCTGAAGTGATAAATATAACTGAAGGAAGGCCGTTCGTCATTCCCTGCCGGGTTACATCACCTGACATCATTGTTACTTTAAAAAGGGTAAAGTTGAGCAATGCTATTCTCAGAATTTTTTTACTGCAAATGAGCATAGTGAATTAATTAATTTTTTCCTTAGGCAATTGGGCTTCTTAGTGGGCTTTTAAATCACACCCTTTTACCATAAAGCATGAGTGCTACATGTTATACCATGCATGTATTTAAATGGAATAAAATGATCATGTCTTAAGCAAAAATCAATGTGAATAATGAAAGAACTAAAATCATGAAAATTTTTGTACTTGCCACAAATCCAAATGTCTGCAAAGATGAGAAAAAGCTTACACAAATGATAACTTGGCAGAGTGGTGAATCCAGGTTTTTGCTAAAGACAGAGCTGTCAGGCAGGCGCCCACCCCAGCTCCCACCTTTGGCCTGAGCCAGGAAATTCTTGGTAACAAAAGGCTTTGCTCCTGCTGGGCATCCAAACGTGGCCTCTTGGGGGCAAGGGGGGCAGGAAAAGAATGTTATAAATGAGATTTTTCTTCCTATTATGTTGTAAGATGTTCGTGAGGATAAGAAAAAAAGATTTAGGTTCGAACTTAATAAAAACAAACGCTAAACTATGGCAGTCCCGCTAATTCACCAGCTACAGGAGTTTAGGAATACACTAAGACTAAGAATTGAATAAAAGCTCCTATACTAAGAAATTCAGCCCCAGGACACACACACACGCACACACACACACACACACACACACACACAGAAACGTGAATCCTGAGAGCTTAGAGCTTTAAGAGAAAAAGTTAAGACTGTCCCACCACATGTAGCTACTCAGGGTGTACTAGCCTGTGTGGTGATGGTCAATAGGAGAAGTTTAGGGTGACTTGCAGTGTCCCCTATGGGCCTTGGATAGTGAAATGTGATGGGGTATCTATCTCCCTGTCTTCTTCCTTTGCATTCACTCTCCTACATTGTTCATTTAAGCCTTCAGTACAGTCCATCAGAGACAGGTTTGGGCTTCTATTACATCTGTGCATCTTTGCCAGAAAACATAAAATCCAAGTTGAAAATAGCAGAGGAGTCTAACTCCATTGGTCTTAGAAAAAAACTGAGAGTAAGGGACCCGTATCCAGACTTCTTCAGTGTCCTCACTGTAAGTGCCTTGGAGGAAGTCACAGGCCTCCCTGCATGGCTTCTTACCAAGGGACCCGTATCCAGACTTCTTCAGTGTCCTCACTGTGCCTTGGAGGAAGTCACAGGCCCCCCTGCATGGCTTCTTACCGCCCTACACTCACCCGCTGGACAAACTGGCACGTGACCAACCCTCTCTCTGCCTCAGTGTCCTCATTTCAGAGATGGGAGCAATTACAGCAGCACCCACCTCACAGGGCTGTTAGGAAGCCAAGGGAGGTAGTCTATGGAAAGCACTTGGAACAATGCCAGGTGCAAGTAGCCCTAAATCAAGAGTGAGCGTTTTTATTATTTAATCTAGCAGTTTAATACTCAATACCGGATTACTACCAAGTTGTTTTCAATAGCATGGCATCACTCCTCTTAGTCTGATATGTTAATTGCTATGTGATTGATATGCAACTTCTGTGTTTCATGCAAGCCCCCTGCTTTTTGCTCCTAATGCAGATCTGCTGCAAGGAACATTCCCAAATTCCCACATGTAAAATTTTGTGGGGTGGGGGGAGTTTGTTTACTCTGTTTTTCTACCTAAGATCAATGAGAGAGAGAGCGAGAGAGAGAGAGAGAGAGAGAGAGAGAGAGAGAGAGAATATGAACAAAGCCTAACAGGGCATGTAAAATTTTGTGGGGTGGGGGGAGTTTGTTTACTCTGTTTTTCTACCTAAGATCAATGAGAGAGAGAGCGAGAGAGAGAGAGAGAGAGAGAGAGAGAGAGAGAGAGAATATGAACAAAGCTCTAACAGGGATTCTGGTTTGACACATACTTACTGAAAATAATCTAACCTATTACATATATATGCTGACATGAAATTAATGTAAGGTCCCTTCCATTTCTCTTATTGGGCCTTTTCTTCCAATTTGCCACCCGCTCCCTCTCCTTTTCCTGTGCCTGCTTTTTCAGAGCCATTACCTGCTGGACACCGGCCTCCCTGTCAGTCCTTTCTTTCTCCTGCCTCTATAACATGTGCAGCCACTGCCGCAGCTGACGAGCTACATAATCTTTTGCTATTTTAGCTCTTGTCAACTACAAATAAGAAACCCTACTGGTGGCAGTAACGGATAGATTGGAACAAGATAAACACTTTAGAGGGAATTTTACTGTTTTTAAGCTGTGCGGAGGAAATCCGCCAGCAACCCATCTCTCAGATTCAGCACATGCTTGTTTTCACGTATTTTTAAAGCATCATGATTTCAATCCCTGACTTAAATTTTTCTGAATTTTTCCCTTAATAGTTTGCACTAAGTTAGAATATTGTTTTTCCCCACTGAATGCAAAGCATCCCTAGGTTTGCAGAGAGATACTGATTTACTAAAACATAAAACGCACCCTCAGTCCCTTTCAGTTCTTCATAAGCAGGAGTCATTCATTCCAAACCCAAGCAACACTCAGGTAACATATTTGCATATCCAGACATTCCCTGGGAGAGAGGCACTGGTGACTTTGGGGATAGAAATTCAGCCCCAGGACCACAAATCCCAGCCAGATTAGCTTCTTCAGCAAGTAATATAAACAAATGATAAATGGATAGAGTGAGGTAAGGGGTCCTTTTTTAAAGAAGATAGAAAAGATTCGAAACTTCTTCATGGCAGTTTGGCCTTTCCTCTAGGTTATCTGGTTTTTTCCCTTTCCAAGTTGGGACAAACAATAGAGGCAGTCAGAGGGTAGGCACTGCCCCTGCACGGGGCTGGCAACCTGGCATCGGGGCATTGGGCCGGGCCCCTCTGTGGAGCAATGATCCTTTAAAACGTCTAATCCCAAGGCAGACTGTTTATACGATAGTCTTTAAAAATGAAGTCCTTGGGGCCTAGAAGAAGGCATAAGGGGAGAATCAGGTCCTGGATTCTTCTCTTCTGTTTGGACTCACTGTGCTTGGGAACACTTCAAAGAATTGGAGAGCACTCCAGCCATCACAGTGCCTCCGGCCTCCGCATCTGCTGGCAGCTGTCTTCATTGTTGCAGACTCAGCTTGAGGTGGGGGGGTCCCCCTCCAGAGGCAGTCAATGCCTTTGGCCTTCTCAGAATAACAACCCCGTGTATGCTCTGACTCTTGGAGGATCTGGAGGGATCCAGTCCTTTAAAGACTGTCGCCTCTAGTGAATCATGCGAAATAGGAGGACAAGTTACAGCTTGTTAACAGATAAAGACATTCATGAGGATATCCTGGCAGCCCCAGTGGAAAAAAACACTAACTGGTTTCTCTATTGAGTATCAGGCCAGTTTATTACTAAGGTTCTCAGAGGCCAAAGAGACACAGGCTCACACTAGAAGTCTGACCTGACCACTGGGCCCATCCTAGGTAGGTGCAGCTTGTTGCTAAGGCTGATAATCAGTTATTGTAATTACTCTAACTTATCATAATAAATGTATATATTGCTACATGTAAAGAAAACTGAAGGCCCGCTTATAATAAACTGGATTTTTACCTGTGCTATTTGTAT
Source organism: Myotis brandtii (assembly GCF_000412655.1). NCBI lineage: Eukaryota > Metazoa > Chordata > Mammalia > Chiroptera > Vespertilionidae > Myotis > Myotis brandtii. Next base: position 1,153,052 of record NW_005369552.1, on the reverse strand, counting down.
TTTAGATGAAAATTATGTTTTCAAAACCTACTAATGAACGCTACTGCCACGGTGTTAATATGATTTTGTTAAAGCGTGTTCCTTCCTTTACAGTTTCCATTTCATACTCTGATCCCTGATGGAAAAAGAATAACCTGGGACAGTAGGAAGGGCTTTTTAATTTCAAATGCAACATACGAAGAAATAGGCCTTCTGACCTGTGAGACAACTGTCAACGGACATTTGTACCAGACAAACTATCTCACATATCGACAAAGTAAGTGATGTTCCAATGGCGAGAACATAAACCAAAATACTCAGGGTTTAATCTGCTTAATGAAACCTTGATTTTAAAACATGTTATTTCTTATACTTGCAGCCACTACAATCTCAGATGTCCAAATAAGCCCACCAAGCCCTGTCAAGTTACTCAGAGGTCAGACTCTGACCCTCAACTGTACTGTCACCACACCCTTCAATACGAGAGTTCAAATCAAATGGACTTACCCTGGTGAAGTGAGTGACCGATTTTTCTATTTCTTCTGTAGGATAGTATTTATTTTTAGTAAGTGAAATGCCACTGTGTTTTTGCAGTGGGGAAATTGGAATATTTGACTCCTATGGCAGTTTGAGTCAATAAAGAAGCTTTGGGTTTGGTGGGTGCTTTTTTGGCCTGGCATTTCATGAATCTGGTAGGCATAGATATGGTCTTTTGATGTGCAGAGGTTTTGTTTTGAAGTGTATAGACTGGTATTTCTATTGCATGATTCTGAGTGGAAAAAGGGATTGTTTCATCCTTGGAAACCATTCTCTAGGATTTAGAGATGAGAGAGAAATTTATCACTAATGCCAGGCAGGGACTATCTTTTGTAACAACAACAACAAAAAGTTGTCAGCGCATTCATTTAAGATACTGGCAGACAGTCAGGCTCCTGATTGGAGCATGTTTGGAAAAGATAATACAACCCAGCCATCCAGTGTTCCATTTGCTAAGTGACAAAGAGCAATTCTGTCCTTCAGAAAAATGAGAAGAATGAAGATGGAGTTGGGTTCCCTTACACAAGTTAAACATCCTTGCAAACAATTACTTTAAAAATGTGTAGATGGAGAACCTATGATAAACTGTTCAGAAATGTTTGACAGTAGGTCCAGCCCCCATTTCTTGTGTATCAGTGTGAGTTATGTGGCATATCCCAAGTACAGTCATCTGTTATGCTATTCAGATCACCCAATCACCAAGTTCACTTATGATTAAATTATGTGCGAAAGTTTAATGCATCCGCCCCAAGCTATTGTTTTTCATCAACATTTCTCGCCCTGGAAATTGAATAATTTAGCAATAAAAAGGTGTAACAAGTGCCCTGTAGGGACACATTAAGGATACATTAGCCAAAAAATTTTCTAGAAAATGGTATTGTTTCATTTAAATAGAAATGCTATGACTTATAGCAGTGATGGCGAACCTTTTGAGCTCGGCGTGTCAGCATTTTGAAAAACCCTAACTTAACTCTGGTGCCGTGTCACATATAGAAATTTTTTGATATTTGCAACCATAGTAAAACAAAGACTTATATTTTTGATATTTATTTTATATATTTAAATGCCATTTAACAAAGAAAAATCAACCAAAAAATGAGTCCGCGTGTCACCTCTGACACGCATGTCATAGGTTCGCCATCACTGACTTATAGCAATATTTTCTGGGTTTTGATAGAAATCGAATATTCTTGATCAATCAAATATTCTGAATAAATACCAAGAGGAGAGAAACTTTTATCCTGTTAGTGTTGCTACCCTAAGTAAGAAAATGATGATACATCTGTTGAAAGACAATAACCTTCTAAAATGGCTCTGTCCAGTAGAACTTCCTGAGATGGAAATATTCTATATCTCTGCATCCAATATAGTAAACACTAGCCACACATGGTTATGAGCACCCAGAATATGGCTGGTGTGATTGAGGAACTGAATTTTTAGTTTTGTTTACTTTTAACTTAAATAGCTGCATGTGACTGGTAGCTCAGTACTGGACAACTCAGTTCTGAAACACAGGGTCAGCTGTTTTCCAAGGCAGAAATGACATCGATAGTACTCTGACTTGGAAATGAAAGTATTCTCAAAGGGAGAGTAATAGCTCCAAAACTGAAGTTGCTGAAAGCCCCTCAATCTGTTAGTTCAGGGGATTTTTGATGTTGGAGAGTGACATTTTCTCCCTCGTTACTGCGGAGAATGAAAAACATGACTTAAATGTGTGTCTGTTTCAACAAGGCAATAAAGGGATAGGTGGGTAGAAATTACTAAACATGACACAGAGGAGAGAAGTTCAAGACACAAATATCAGTTCTGGACAGTTTCCAAAGTCTTTTTTCCATGCCCTCTCATGAGGAAGAATTGAGAGAAGGAAATAACATATTATGTGCTATAACATGTAATGCTAAAAAAAAAGAGAGAGAGAGAGAGGAAGGAACAATGAAAGGAAAAGGCAATGTGATCTCATCTTCTCAAAGCCAGAGCGGTCACTGTGGCCAGGTCACAGTGCGGACTCCAGGCCTGCTCTAGGTCTCCCCTGAAGCAAACACGAGACAGCACCCACCAAGTGTCGGCTGACCATGTTGATGGTTTTGCATGTCCCCTGATCCATTTAGTGTGATTTAGCAGAAATGGGCAAGCATTCTTCAAATGGTGAAATAATGAAGCTGGGAGTGTTACACCTTAGTAGGTGTGGCCAGGACTCACTATCTTTTCCTTCAATTCAAGTAAGGAAGCAGAAGAAAACTCACATGGTGATTTATTAAGAAAAACACTGTCATTAAATCAGTGCTAAGGATATTGCCTGCGTTTGTGTGTGAGATCTATGCCTAGAGAATACGTGACTGTTTAGAGGGGTGTGTGTGCTGGAGGGAAGACTAGATTTCCACTCAAAGACCTAGTTTTGCCTTCTTTGGCCGGTGTCTCTGACACTTCAGTGTGCATCTGTAAAAGGACAATAATCCTGCCAGTCTGACTGGGTGGTGGTGAGAAACAATTGAGATGATGTATGTGCAAGTCCATCTGAAGAAGAGGAAGTCCTTAGAAAAATGCCACTGTGCACATACTTGAAATAACCAGACAGAGATGTAATTTCCAAACCTTTTGCTCCAGGTGGGTTTGCTTTTCAGCATCAAATGTTGATCTCGGTAATAATCCGAGAAGTGCTACCACTTTAAGGGTGAACAATTACTACTTCTAATTTGTTATACATTTTATTTCTAGACAAATAAGAGCGCCTCTATAAGGCGTCGATTTGACCAAAGCAGTCCCCATGGCAATATATTCTACAGTATTCTTGTTATTAACGAAGTGCAGAGCAAAGACAAAGGCATTTACACCTGTCATGTGACAAGTGGCCCATCCTACAGATCTGCGAACACCTCAGTACTTGTATATGGTAAGCAACTCAAGCTCTGCTTTCTAGCCATTGTGCTTTGGGGGAGGGTTCTATATACCAAGTAAATTTTCTTTTGGCCAACAGGAACACTGTCACCTCTTCCCCCTGCCAAAAAGCAAATCACACTAGGTGCTCTTGTAATACTTTTGAATTGAACAGAGAATCTTTTCCTTACAAATTTATTGTGGTTAATAATTACTCAGTTAGGTCACATTCAAAGCTATATGAAATCCTTTATTTAGTGTTGCTTATAAACAAAACAGAAAAATAGGATCATTTTTACCTTTATTTTCAGAAGGAAATTTCTAAGGTATTACTGTAATTTAGAGAAATAAAAATATAGTGCGATAAATTATTTAGAATTGATGCTTTTTTATCTCTGGTTTTACTTTAAAAAAATCCTAATATTTTTGCTCAATTTCAATAGGCAAATTCTTTTAAGAAAATACTTAATGCTCTTTAGAACCCTCAAAAACCTTATTCATCCCCAGTGTTGAAAAGAAAAACAGTGTAAGGAGCAGAAACTAGGGAACAATTCTATCAGTGCCTTTCATACTCTTTTGACTTTCTCCGGGTGTTTTTTTATATAAAATTAGCTGTTTTAGGGTGACTGGAGCAACTTTCATTGTATTCATATGGCTGGGGGAATGTTTAGAAGTATCTTTTTAATTTTTTGTTGTTGTGATATAGACCCTTCAGGTGTTTCACTCTCTGTTCGCCTGAAACTGCTTTTGTGCCTCTGGGACTTGCAACCACTTGATTTGAAAGTTTTTCACCAGTTAGGGTACTTTTAAGTTATTTTACTCATTGATCACTATTTGGGCTCATTGATAAGCTTGACCGTAATTCAGCTGTTTTTTTATTCATTGCTTAGACCCTTCTTTAATGAAGGAGTGAGTTAGTGTTTTTGTTTTGTTTACATAAATATAGTCTTTTCTAATATATTGATCATTTTTCCTTTCAAAGATGAACCATTCATTACTGTGAAACATCGAAAACAGCAGGTGCTTGAAACTGTAGCTGGCAAGAAGTCTTACCGGCTGTCGATGAAAGTGAGGGCATTTCCCCGGCCAGAAGTGGCATGGTAGGACTGAAATTATTTTCCTATCAGTTCATGATAAGGTTTGTAAGTCTGAAAATGCAGGAGCTCACTGGCTTGATTTCCTAAAAATAATCAAGATCAGTTCCCAGGACAGCAGTGGAGAGCTAAGAACTGTGTTGAGTCTGGCTGGGAGTGTGGCAGGCAGGAAGGGCTAGAGGGAGGAGCGGTCCTGTGCCAGGGTGGAGCGGGGATTAGGGTTTTTTGAGTGCTCATTGCAGTTTAGGCATTCATTCACCCTGACTAAATTTCTGCATCTCTAAACCTTCCTATGATGTCAGCATCCTCTGAACGGAACATGTTGGCAATGACTAGGAAGCCTCCTGAATAAATAACATGCTCTATTAACCCTGGAGAAGTGGACCCTTGTGGCGAGGATAATAATTCTCTTATTATCTGAAAATAATTCTTTTATATACAGCTGGGTGAAAATTCCAGTCTTGTTTTAAAGTCAAACAAACATTAATAAAGTCAAGATTTATTCCATTGCAGGGGTGGACAAATGCACTTACTTGAACTAATTACGTTTTTTTTGGCTCAAAGTTTGCATATTCAGAAACTCCTTAAGCGATTTTTTTTTTTTGTGGTAGCAGCACCTGATGTAAAACAATGTAATCTGTTTAAAATCTGCAGGCATTTTTAAAGCACTTTTGAATGCCAATATCTTTGGCTTTAACTATTACATTTTAAACAAAGAGTATAGTACAAAACCAATTAGGAAAACAGTCCAAACAATATAAAAGTGGTGCCATTTTAGAATCTCCTCAACCAGAGATTACTTTGCTTTCATTATCATATGAAATAGTGTTTATTTTCAGTTTCCTCAAATAGTTAACAGACACTTAAAGAGAAAATTAGATTTGTTCTATGCCCCTTCATGCTGTTGCAGTAGAAGAGAGATTGGGGGAGGGAGGCTTCCTAATATCTAAGATATTAATGTATCTCTCTAGGAAGCACATTCCTTCTTTCCTCATATGAGAGTATCCCTCTTCATGCTGTTGCAGTAGAAGAGAGATTGGGGGAGGGGGCTTCCTAATATCTAAGATATTAATGTATCTCTCTGGGAGGCACATTCCTTCTTTCCTCATCTGAGAGTATCCCCATCTATTAAGCAGTACCAATTTTTTCAGTCACTAAGTAGCAAGGACCTAAAACAAAACAGAAAATCAATCCATTTTCAAAAATACTGACTTGTTAATAGGAAATACTTTACAGTAATACTAAGGTGATATTTGTAATCACAAAACAGAGCACAGTCATTTTAAATGCTTGGGAACTGAGACCCATTCGTAACAGGAATGTGTTTGCAGGACTGTGTGACACATGCATGGATACGAAGTAAAACCACGCCCAATATTATATACCTTTACACAGAACACAATAAACTCCTAACAGATTAAAAACTGCTCATTTTAAGAACCTTCCAGTTTAATGAGGTTACAGAAGTTTAAAGTTAGAAGAGATTTTTGAGGAATTCTATAGAAAACTTGGAGAAACCGAGGCTCGCACGGGCACGCCAGGTGCTCAAGTGCAGTGGCTGAGCCAGGCCCCGCTCAGGCCTCCTGGGTCTCAGTGATGTAGGAAGCTGCATGATAGCGAGGCATCAATTCTATATTTAAAGTTAAACTTTTTAAAACGTTTATACCTTTTGTTTGTGAGTTTTGTGCCTTAACTATTCTTCAGGGGGAAAATCTTGATAATCTTGATTTCACTATAGTTTTTGAAAGGGACAACTGCTGTGACCATTTATATAGCTAATAAGAACTCCACATGAGATCACAATAGGAAAGTCTATTTTTATTTTTATCTGGAGAAGTGATCTAATTGATCTGACTTACAATGGCCCTTGTATTGCTGGTGGAGCCTCATGGAAAATATCTTGGAGGGAATCGCCCGGTGCTTCTGGGTTACTACTTAAGTCACAATGGTGACCAGAGCCCTTCTGGGTACATTGAACCATCATTTCTCTGTCTCCCTCAGCTTACTTACTTCTCTTTGCCAATAAATATGAAGTGTTTCCCAGACTAAAAATCGCATCTGGCTCTGGCCGGTGTGGCTCAGTTGGTTGGGAGTCGTCCTGGGCACCAAAAGGTTGCCGTTAGATTCCCG
>NW_005369552.1:1092350-1145253 GCF_000412655.1 Myotis brandtii | reverse complement strand
CCTTACCCATTTCTATTTTTTCTCTTTGGTTTATAGTTTCAGCACAACAGGGACAGAATTAAGGTCACCCTGGGAGCCATTATTTAGAATTCAGGTTAGAACGCCAGTCTCTTGTTTTCTAGTGGACCCCGGACTTCTTTGGCTCCACCACTGATCTTCCCCGTTCTCATCGTCTAAGCATTGGCTATCAATCACATGAGATCTTCCCAACACCGATCATCACTACTGTTCATAGGCTTTGCTCATACTTTCCATCTGTCTGAAAGGCGCTTCTACCCATTTTCTATTTCCCGAGAAGTTCTCCTTTATCCTCCAAGGCTCAGCTCTTATGTCACCTTCTCTGTGAAGCCTCCTGACTCCCTCATGCTGACTCCTCTTCCCTCCCCATCATAGCGGCGCTTTGAGTACACCACTGTCCCGTCACCATGTGCAGAGAAGTTCTCCTTTATCCTCCAAGGCTCAGCTCTTATGTCACCTTCTCTGTGAAGCCTCCTGACTCCCTCAGGCTGACTCCTCTCTCCCCATCATAGCGGCGCTTTGTGTACACCACTGTCCCATCACCTTGTGCACACAAGCTCTGAACTGGTAGAGAGCACCTCTGTGTCTTAGAGCCTGGCACACAGTAGATACCACAGCATATTTGCTGAATGAGCACATCCCCGCCCCCCTCGGTTAACTGTGCAGTGTACCCCTGACCCTGTGTGTGCTGGAGTCCTGTTTGCATTTTCCCGTTTCTGTTTGGTTTAGAGGAATGGTACAAATGATAGTTCATGGGGCTAATTTGATGAGCAGGTATAGAAGTGACAGGTAAAACAATAAGATATTATTGAGATCGCCCAAGAATTGTCATTATGCCAAACATTTCCTTTATTGTTTTTAATTCCACTTGCAGAATGTTTGAGAGAATTGCTATTAGAAAATTTAGCTTGATAAAAAGTAAACAAGACATAACTCTACCATAAACAAATAGAAGTGGCTATTTGGTTCTCTAGATTCTTCCTACAATTTCAGCTCTTCTTTATTTTGTGTTTTGATCTTTTGTTCAAGGCATATTATTTTGATCTTGAAAGTCACTGGTGAGTTATGGAATTCCTGAGAAGTAGCTGTTTTCATACATGTCTAATTTCTCATCTGAAATATGGAGAACTTACAAATCTTGAATACCTGTTTAACCATTGTGGATATTCAATCCAAAAGAAAGTGAGATATACTGAGATTTCACATTATTTTGCTAATTTGGGGGTAGGCATCCATATTTATGGACCCATCCCTTTATAAAGCCTACAGATTTATGCTAACATATAAATAAAAAATGAAATAATTTAAGCTGTTAGATATGGATAAAAGTTTAGAGCTAAATTTTTATGGAATAACATAGCCTTATATCAATATTTTTTATTTTTGTTTTGATAATAGAAAATCTAAAATTTCAGTCAATTTAGGATTAAAATAATAGCTATGTTAGAAAAAAAGCAATTATGAGTGATAGATAGAACATAATATTATAAAATTAGGTTTGAATAATGCTAATAAAATATAGTTTGGGCAATGAGGTCAACTGAAGTAAAACTTTGTAAACATTAGCTTTCTTTTTCCAATTTCTTTGTGGTATATGGGAATCCTTCTCCCATGTCCACAGAGTTATGTTGCCAAGGCCCCAAAAAATGTCTTATTCCTCTTGGAATTCTCTCAAGAGTTGGAGCAGTGCCTCAAAGCTTCAATAAATGCTGGTTGACCATTTGATTTATTCTTTGTGAAAAGCATTCTCTTTTTGATAAGTCACAAGGCACATCAGAACTGAGAGCTTTAACTGTTTCAATGATGTCTCATTTAAAAAAATATGTTGTTGCTTGAAATTATCTGTTGAAAATGTGCACATTCATAAAAAGTTCTCATTTTTTTTAGTCAATAGACTGATTGAGTAGCTTTCTTGTGTCAGGCCCAGATGTGGTGCGTGGTGGTTAAGTAGTACATTTAACTGAGAAGCATTTCAGAAAGATATAGGGGACCCTGGTGCATAGCAAACAAATGGAATCAATCACTCCATTTCATCCTATGAGAGAGAGGAACGCTAAAATTGACAGATCAATGAAGCACGTTTTAATCACTAAAAATTTTTAAAGCTGTCCTTACATAAATATATTTTACATACTTATATAACACTTAGATTCCATTGTAGACAAGAATTTTAGTAACATTTGAATAAGGTATATTCTATTGCATAAATTTTAAAAATGTATTTATTTTGAGTTACATAGTAACGTATTTACATAGGGGTATCTGTGGGTGATCATCAAAAGAGATTTGGTGATTAATGTATAGCAGATCCTCAAATAGTTGTTTCTTTCAATGTTTCATTATAACATTGATGAGGGAACAAAAATCGTTTCTAGCCAGGGCCACCATCTGTGGAGTTTCCCGTTTGCCCCATGTTCTGTGGGTTTTCCCTGGGTCCCCCACTTTCCTCCCACCTCCCAAATATGTGCACGTGAGGTGAACTGGTGTGTCTCCATTGTGCCAGACTAAAGGAGTGTGAGTGTGAGTGTGAGTGTGAGTGTGAGTGGCCCTGTGATGGAAGGGCACCTGTCAGGTTGGTCCCGCCTAGTGCCCTGAGCTGCCGGAAGAGCAGTCAATATGTTGGAAAATCATTGTCTTACTTGTTTTTCTTAAATGTATGTAGAGCTCATACTGATTTCAATGTTTACTTATTAGAAGTGTTTAAGGTCTTTATTTAGAAGTTTGGTGATGTTTTTTGGGACCAAACATATGCCATAGGAACTTAGCTCTTGTCTATATCAATTAGCCTAGGATAAAATTGGTTTCACATTACATGTCATTTTGTTTAAAATCACAGTTTCCAAGAACCTATCGAAATTAAGTGAGGACTTACCATATACACATTATTCTTGAATATGTAGAATAATTTTTGGCATTTAAATTTTAGGCTCTAATTAAATGATATAGTTATATACAGACACAACCAACACATAGTTTGGTTTTGAGGTTAGAATGTGTTTACATAGCTCAGAATTATTAATTGGGTAATGGATCTAAGTTAACATGGCCATCTGGTTAATGTATCTAATCTGGCCAGCTGTTTAATGCGTCTAAGTTAAAATTCACACTTAATTAAACTTGTATAGTTTTCTGAAGTCCAATAAATATATTGAAATATTTTAAAGCTATCTGAACTATTACTCAACAAGTTCATCTTTATGGATCTTAAAAACCATAAATAATTTAACATAAATGTCTTCCTTTTAAAAAAGCAAATGTGGTAGGTAAACTGCTGAGCTATGTGTTAACTGAATGACATTGTGGTTTGGGATTCACCTAGAATTTGTTCTTATACTATTAAAACATGGAGAATAGAAGAGAGGAGGAAAGGGTGGTTACTTTTAAACTCATACCTGATGAGCTGAGAAGAATACGGCAGAATCTTTCTTCCTTTTACTTTTCTGCATATTTGGGTGGTAAAGTAGTGGAACTAAAATATTTCTTTTCAGTTTTTAATAACATGAATGTAAGTTATTAACACTGAATGAAGTGGAATTTTGGATTTTTCTCATCCTCAGCAACCGGCAGAGACTTTCAGTAGACATCCCTAGACCTGCTCCAGGTCAGCATGCACATGAACCTCAGTGGCATGCATGAAGCTTGTAGTACCTTTCACATGTGTGTCGTTCACAGCTTCTGTTCATATAAAATAAAGAGAATTATACACACTTCATAGGGAGGACATGAGGGTCAAATGAAGTAATATACTTGACATCCCAAAGCACTTAACAGCTGATAGCTCAATTTTGAAAATGAAATATATTTTAATAAACACTGCCTTTATAATTATTCAAAGTGTATGTATACATTTTTTTGAGACACCCTATATTTGAGAAAGGTAAAGAGAGCCAAATAAATGCAAGGTTGTAATTACTGCTAGCATTTGGGGTAAAATAAGACCCCAAAACTTGTAAGAAACTTTGAAAGAATTTTAGGGCTAATTTCACAACAGTGAGAATTTTTGCCTAACATTTCTGAGAAGTGAACACAAGCTGCGGAAAGTAAAATGTAATTTTGCTGTGCTCTAGAAATAGAAATTTAGTAGGTCTGGGCTGTAGAAAGGGGAAAATATAACATGACTTTTCAGAAGAAGAAAAAGGAAGGAAATATAGATGCTAAGCAAAAGTAAAAGCAAGAATAAATAAAAGTGTGTAATGAGGGGATGAAGTCCCTCTACCAGTTTGGGTGACCTGTCCCCTTTGCTTGTTTCCCGTCATGGGAGGAAGTGGTTTTGACCTGTGGGTTGCTTAAGGCTGGGGTGGGGCAGAGTGGGACATAGGAGAGCTGACTCCTCCCTGGGAGTTCCCATTAGAGTTCTAGAACCTTACCTCCCCTCCGGGCTTTTGCACTAAGTAGGACTGCGAAACTGTGCATGCAATGAGCTCTTCTTGATCTCGTAGTCCTTGGTGAGCTTTGCGGTGCTGGTACCGACTCAGGAAATATTGTTTGGATAAGGTTGCGCACTGCAAGGAGATCAGTCTCTACAGGAACCGTAACTGTACTGGACTGGAGGGAAGAGCCTTTCTTTGGGGAACAGAAAAGATGGATTCGAGGAGCCCAGGAGAGAATGGGGGAAAGATAGTCTTGGTGTATTAACTCCAGATTTGAACTGCACATTTTCTCAGGAAGAATCTAAGATGTTGAAACACTGCTTTTATTCACATGCACATAAAAGCCAACAAGCCCCTCCGGTAGTGACTGACAGCTGTCTGCAGGACATGTTGTCCGTGCCCACAAGCCGGAGGGTGGTTAGTCAGCTTCCGCTGGGCCGTCCTTCCTGGAAGTCTCCAGGAACGTGATCACCTCTCCATCTACCTGGCTGTCTTTTTAAAACTAAGCCTTGCTTTTAAAATATTGATGATCGTTGGGTCTTTAACACAGGGAGGTTTAAGGTCTGCAGCCTTTCATCATTACATTTTGTTTCATTTTTTTACGTTTTGTTTTTAGAGCACACATTCTTTAGATCACAGGCCACTTTAATTCTCTCCCTCCATCTAATGAACACAAATGATAATTTCAAGATAGATGATAATAGTGTTGCAACACATACGTGTTGCTGTCCTTTAATGGGGAAAAAAATGGTAGGTACATTGGGTTCTTTGTGAAAATCTCATTTTCTTCATCTGTGATAACCAGTAAAAATATGTAGCAAGAAACTTCTGGTCCTTCTGTGTGTTAACACTGCTCACTTCTTACACATGCGTTTTGAAAATTATTGGTACTCAAGGTAAATACACTGTCAACTATCTGCTTATTACACAGATATTTATTGGGCACCAACCATGTGCAAAACATAAAGATACACACAATTTGTCTTCAGCATTTATGCTTTAATCATATAAGATGAAACATGTTTAGTGATTACTTATTCTATCTATGTATGTCCCTGCAGAATATCTACACCACAGTCTCAGGGTCAGAGACCTGGGAATCAAGGAAATGGGTTCTATTTTTGGCACAGGCCCTGACTTCTGGGTGCCCCTGGCTGGTTACTTAGTCTGTGCTTCAGTTTCCCTTTCTGTAAGTGTAACCACCGTGCTTCCTTTTTCTTATAATACACTAGAGGCCCGGTGCATGAATTCGTGTATAAGTTGGGTCCCTCGGCGATCGGGGCCTATCAGGGGGGGTCAACCTGCCGGGGGGGAGGGACCGCAGGAGGTTGGCCAGCCATCTCCCCACTATCGGGGCCGATTGGGGGGCCAGCTCGGGGGAGGGACCACAGGAGGTTGGCCCCAGCAGCAAGCTAAGGCATGGCCGATTCCACAAGGAATCGGGCTCCCTCCTCCCTCCTGTCTGAGTCTGGGGTGCCGGTAAACCAGATTCAGGGCTCTCGGAGCCCCAGCAGCAAGGTCTGGGTCAGTGTGCATCATAGCTACTGGCTGGTCATCCAGTCGTTCCAGTCATTCAGTCGTAATGGCCGCTTAGTCTTTTATATATATATATAGATAGATATCTCACAGTCCGGGACCCCTCGCTCCTTACCACTTGGCTCCTTGCTCCTTAGCGCTGCCACGGAAGCGGGAGAAGCTCCCGCCACAGCAGCTGCACTAACCAGCCGTGAGCCCTGCTTCTGGCTGAGCACACTGACCACCAGGGGGTAGCTCCTGCATTGAGCATCTCAACCCTAGTGGTCGGTGCACATCATAGCAACTGGTCGTTCCGCCTGTAGTTCTGCCATTAGGTCGATTTGCATATTAGGCTTTTATTATATAGGATAGATAGCTATTAATGAGTGGAATGAGAAAATCACTTCAAATTACATTTTCTTTCAAAATAGCTTGGAATAATTTCCTGCTTGTTGCACGCTGATAGTTCCCTTCTGCTTCTTGTAAATTATAAAGCAATTTGACCTGAGGATTAACTCTGAGGATCAGTACAAAATTAATGTAAAAAATCAATTTGTGAAAGTAGAATGGTTGTAAGAGGAGCCTTACATGCAAGTCTGTATTCTGGGGTACAGAACTTACTCTGTAGTTATAATGTCAATAATTATCCATCAAGGAAAGAAATCCAGCAGCTCCTCCGCTGTTCATGTCAACCCATATTTTCTTCAGTGCAACCTGGCCTCCCTGTACCACACACGAGAAGACATCATCATTCTTTCCCGTTTAGTCCCACACCTTGCTTGCTTGATTTGGTCTTTTGCCAAGGAACCCCTTCAGAATGTGGAAGATATCATAGGATTCTCAATTCAAAGGATGTGGAGAGGGGGTAGAGTATTCTTTCTTGAATTTCTTAGTTAAAATGGTGGATTTTCTAAGAAAACCCTAACAGACACCCATGTAATCTCAAGGAACTGCTTTCAAAACTCTAACATAGGCCAGACCTGGACCTACGTTAACAGAATATTATATTCCCCGCCACACAATTTGGATACCCCCTTTCTAAAACACTCTTCATCTGCCCCAGCAGTAGAGTCCTATAAGGAGTCTAGAGAAAGCTGACCACTCCAGGACTAAGTGTGGTTTGCTGGGGTGTTGGGGGATGTATTGGAGGGGTGGCCTACAAAATAAGAGAAGGCAGAGGCATCTAGAAACTCTGAGATGGGCTCGCCTAATTGCATTTCTCTACTGTTTACGTCAGCAAATTGGCAAAGAAAGGAAGGCCTGAATCATTAGGGATGTGTTGAGGGTAGATCATTTGGGAGAAACGCAGTTTTGTGCATCAGTGGGGTATGTAAAATTAACAGGACGAAGACGGAGCAATTGTTAATGGTACTTAATTAGAAATGTACTCAAGGACCCAAATTTAATTGATTGCCAGCATGAATGGCTATTATTTTTATGCTGAAACAGTTTTATGTCCTGTATTAAACTTTCTATCTATAAAATAAAAGTTTTAACCATTTAAACATGAAAAATGAACATTTCCTGGGGCTAACTGTAGGTCAGATATCTGAGAGCCTCTTCTTTGGGAAGTATAGTTACATACCCCATGTTTTCATCTTTATTTAAAAAAATAATTTTTTATTGATTTCAGAGAGGAAAGGAGAGGGAGAGAGAGATAGAATGTCAATGATGAGAGAGAATCATTGATCCGCTGCCTACTGCATGCCCCCCACTGGGGGTCAAGCCCATAACCCTGGCATGTGCCCTGACTGGGACTTGAACTATGACCTCCTGGTTCATAGGTTGTTGCTCAACCACTGAGCAATACTGGCCAGGCCCCATATTTTAATCTTTATTACACTCCTCTTAACTATACATACAATTTTTATCCATGTGTCTCTTGACATACACTCTGTGTAGTGTGTGTATGGGTAGGCAGACTCAAACTAGGTACACTACAGAGAATTTTTATTTGCCACACATACATCCTTGAATCAAAATGGGGGCATTAAGACCACTTGACCAAAGACCACTTGAGCAGGACTTTGAGCTTGAACAAACAATCCAACAAATCTGTCCATCTCATACAGGAGGCTTTCATCATCAGCCAAAAGTGAATGTTCACTTACTAATGAGAAACTTCGTATTTTCTGTTATGTAATTACTGGGTGAGGGAGTGCATGCTGCCCAGTGTGAGTGTTCAGACAACAGCCCTTATTAATATTTCATACAAAGTCCTGAGAACTGAGCACGAGTTCATTTGCCAAATGCCTCTTTGCCATTTTTCTATGCTTTGTGAGATTTTCATTTTCCCCACTCTTCATAGTTATACAGTGAGTTTGATGAGTAATTGTTTCTTGTGATTTAACTGTCTCCTCTAATTACTATCAAATATTTCATTATGTGTTTAAATTAAACCAAAAGGCTGAGTCCTAGGAAGGCTATGCTGGGTGGTTTTTATAGGGATGTTTTGAGCAAAATTCAATGGAGCTTCTCAGGATTAGGGATCCCAGAAGGTAGTGATGTTCAATTTGGAAGATTCCTTAAGATTGGCAGAACATCTTAACTTTTCTTTGGCCATATACACAGATTTTTAAAAATTGAATAGGCACTTTCATTACTGAATCTAGAAACTAGTATCCTGACACGAGCTCTTTAAGTAATAAGTAAATAAGACATATCATTTATAAAACATGCTTCTATTCTTGAAAATCTATGTTTTAGTTCTATCTCCATTGACTTGGTAGACTGTTTCTTGAAATATGGACTCTAGCCCGTGGTTTTAATGTAACTTCACTGCCCTTTTAGGTGAAAAGGCAGAACCTGGCAGATTGAGAAGATGGAAAGGGTGTTGTGGACTTAGACTAAGGCCCAGGTAGTGCCTTATAATGAGCTTCAAGTCACTATACCCTGATTCTTCATACTTTCTCTCAAAGCCTTGTAGGATGTTTTACCACCTTGAGTGCAATTTTCTACTTGATGATAATAGCTGTAATAGATTTAATCAATGAGCCCTTACTAGTGTCAAAGCAGTGTGTGTCCTTTTGCATACATTATCCCTAAACTATGCAAAAATTTTACATAATGGACCCAATTTCCCCAATTTTCCCGAAAGGAAACTGAAGCTCAGTAAATTATTTCTCAGGTGTTTTCAGATCATGGAATTAAAGAAGGTAAGCAGGTTGGCCTTTCAGAAGGTTACTTGTCATTGGTGTCCCATGGGACCCCTCAAAGTCTATGCCTGTGAGTTCCCAGATGAAGGAGCAGAAATCCGTGAAGGGACAGGTTTGGGGGAGCACTGGCCTAAACTATTGGGTTTAGTCTTGTCACCAGTGATCCACCTGTTGAGTTAGAGTTGAACTGAGAGTGGGAGAGAAAAGGAAAAAGAAGCTTTCAGTAACTGGGAGAATTTGACTCGAATTTTACAATTTCTTTGGGAACCATTGATTACCTGCAGCTGGTTCAGGGCCCAAACCCACAGATGGGAGTAGACCCGCTAAGCAGGGATAAACCCCAATGGGATGAGCAAATCTGAACAAGACCAACCTTAGGAGGGTAGCAGGTCAAACCATTAGTTTGACACTTGCGTGGCACTTTGCCCTAACAGTACTGTCCCTCTCTGTGACCTTCTCACCATGCAGGGGTATTTGATCTTTTGCAGTAAAGTCCCATTTCCTCATTTGTTGCTGGGGATTAATTTGGGATCAGCAAGCACTCAGCTCTCAGTGGATGTTTAGGCAAGAGACATGGGAGAGGAGATAAAGAAGGAGTCAAAGAAAATGAAAAAGAAAGCACAGGGTTTCCAATTGATGAGTGAATTTTAGGCAAGAGACATGGGAGAGGAGATAAAGAAGGAGAAGTCGAAGAAAATGAAAAAGAAAGCACAGGGTTTCCTATTGATGAGTGAACAAAATGAGGAGAGGGAGGCTGCAAAGTTCAACCTCAGCATGCCTTGATCTAGTCACTTTGAATGACTAATTCACTCAGAATTAGGGAGTTTTAGAGAGGTTTTTTTTTTATTATAACTTGTCTTATAGGTGAGAAACTGAGGCTCAAAGATAAACAATTACCCCTCACCTTTCAGCTAGTTAACAGCAAGCCTAGGACTAGACTCAAGTCTCTGATTCCCTGTTATTATTCCTTTTTATTCTTATTTCCATGATAACACTGTACTGAGTCTTCATGGGAGGTGCTGATAATCTGGTTGAATAAATTAACCAACATGGTATCAGTGGATTGTAGGTGGTGAGTGCTTCCATTTGCAGCGGTTCTCAACCTGTGGGTCGCAACCCCTTTGGGGGTCGAACGACCCTTTCACAGGGGTCGCCTAAATACATCCTGCATATCATATTTACATTACAA
Organism: Myotis brandtii; assembly: GCF_000412655.1. NCBI lineage: Eukaryota > Metazoa > Chordata > Mammalia > Chiroptera > Vespertilionidae > Myotis > Myotis brandtii. The sequence goes on along the minus strand of NW_005369552.1, from coordinate 1,135,006 downwards.
TTCATAACAGTAGCAAAATTACAGTTATGAAGTAGCAACGAAAATAATTTTATGGTTGGGGGTCACCACAACATGAGGAACTGTATTAAAGGGTCGCAGCATTAGGAAAGTTGAGAACCACTGGTTTAGAGGAAGCACCCTGAAGAAAGTAAGATCTGGGTCCTAAAGATGGTGGGTGAGTACTGGAACGTTAAATGAAAAGGGAGGGGAGCACAGAGTGGCATGGGGATAGGAATGAGTGAGGATTTGAAGAAGACATGCTTGAAGAGTAATTTGGCTGGTACATTGGATTTGGGTTGGGAAAAAAAAATGGAAAGGTACATTTGGACCTGACATGGAATGTCTTGAATTGGGGCTAAATAGTTGAGCTCGTCAATCATTCTACTTCAGCTCGCCTTCCCTGTCTAATGCCCAGGTACTCGAACATCTATTTACCATAGTCCCACCCTGTCATTCTTATAGGTTGATGGGCTTTTACAGACTCATTGGTGGTCTTATTCCTGTGGCACATCTTTAGCAGAATATGTGCATTGTATCCCTGAAACTCTTCCTTCTATGTCTAAAGATCAAAACCTTGGAATCCAAGAACTTGGATTTTCACTCAGTCTTTTTAAAAAGTTACATGTGTACATAATATCCCATTTCCTTAGGCCTCTAATGTTCCATCTGCCTTGTCCTCATTAATAAAAATTATGTAAGGTGATCATGTATTGCCACCTTATTGAAAAATCCTTTCTTGTATGAAAAAGTCTTCAGATAACTAAGGTGAGGGAATAAAAAAATGGGTATTTAGAGACTCCGTAGAGCCAAATGGAAGACTGTGGCTTGTAGAAGACTACATGGCTTAGGATTTCTATTTTTATTTTCTTTATAGCTAAAAGTTAGTAAGCACTTACCTGCAGGATTTTAAGTGCTTAATATGTGCTTTATATGTATTGTCTCATTGAATTAATACAGAACTTCTGTGAGGCCAGTACTGTGATTATTACCATTTTCTAAATGAGGCACAGAGAGTTCAAGTTCCTTGTTAGAAAACCAGTCTTGTCAGAGACTGTAACTTAGTGGCCGTCTAGCACATCAACAGCCAGGACTTCATTTGACTTTACAAGTATTGCTTCTGTAACAACTACTTAGACATTACAATGAGTCATTTTTGGTCAAAATCTCATGATCCAGAAAGCAAATATGTTTTGAGAAGCCTATTTATGACATCAAGAGCCAATTTTAAAAGTGTTAGGATGCAGAAAGGCAATAGAGTCTAGAGTTTAAGGACATGGGCTCTTGAGCCTGGAGCCTGAATCCTCACTCTGGCACCTACTACCATTGACCCACAAAATAAACCACCAGTCTGGATCTGAGTTTCCTGATCTGTATAACAGACGGAGCACTGACCCTGTAAGATTGGTTGGGGGAATTAAATGAGATAACATATTATATGAAGTCTTTAGCCCAGTGGCTGGTGCATTGGAAGTGCTAAGTTTGTTTGCTGAAAGTTGTTCAGTGTTTTTAGGTTGTTCTTGGGTTGTTGACTGCAGAGCAACTTCCCTCTGAGGTGGCACCTCACACTCTAGTATCCTGAGAAAACTGATGACAATCTGTCAGAATGAGCTGTGCTGTTAGGTTAATGTTTGCCCAGGAAACGCCTGCGTCTCTGAACTGGTTTTCTGACTATGTTGATTTATTCCAAAGAAATTCAGATGGGACCAGAAATGGTAGAATTTTCAGATTATTTAGGAAATCAGAGAAGTTATAATATCCTGGCTCTACTCACATTTGTGAATTCTACATCAGCTCATTGACCCAAGTCTTGTCCAGCCTATGACAAATAAGGTCTCTTGACTTTCACTTGCCTGTGCTCAATTGTATTCTGGTACTTTCCCATGTATTTGACTTGTTTCTTCAATAAATGTTTATGTTTCCTTATAACAGAAGGAACTAAATCTTATGCTTCTTTTAAATTTTTAAAATTAATTTTAGAGAGAGAGAGAGAGAAACATCAATTTGTTGTTTCACTTACTTACGTCTTCATTGGTTGATTCTTGTATGTGCCCTGACCAGGGCTTGAACCTGCAACCTTAGCATATTGGGATGATGCTCTAAGCAACTAAGTTACCCAGCCAGAGCTAAATCTTCTTTTAGAGGACATGATTTTACTTTTCTTTTTCTTTTTTCTTTTTTTTAAAAATATATTTTATTGATTTTTTACAGAGAGGAAGGGAGAGAGATAGAGAGTTAGAAACATCGATGAGAGAGAAACATCGATCAGCTGCCTCCTGCACATCTCCTACTGGGGATGTGCCCGCAACCCAGGTACATGCCCTTGACCGGAATCGAACCCAGGACCCTTCAGTCCGCAGGCCGACGCTCTACCCATCGAGCCAAACCGGTTTCGGCATGATTTTACTTCTTAAATGGAATGTATGTGAACAAATTATTTATTTGACTAACATGATGCTAGTCATTATGAGCCAACATTTTTGCCTACCCTTGAAGAAAGGAGACCATTGCTGGTTAGTATTCTATTAGATCAGAAAATTCTTCTCCACATGTCAGCATTGTTGCTTAAATGAAATTGTCCATGACTGTCCTGGTCCATGTGGCTCAGGTGGTTGAACGTCAAAAGGTCCTTTGCACCAAAAGGTCACAGGTTCGATTCCTGATCAGGGCACATACACAGGTTGCAAGTTCGGTCACAACCAATGGATGTTTCTCTCTCACATCGACGTTTATCTTTCTTTTCCTCTCCCTCTCTCTTCCTCTCTCTCTAAAATATCAATAAAAACATTTTTTTAAAAAAAGAAAGAAATTGTCTGTGACCATCAGTTTGTCAGATATTGATGCTGCTGTGAGGAGCTTATCCGGTCCCAGCCAGAGCCCCTCTCTTCATTAACACTCCTCACTGTGACTGGATAGGCACTGAGGGTGGTGACATAGTGCTTAGTTGAGGGGATCTGTGTGAGGTCATTTGAGGGTCAGTAGTGCCCCCTTTTCAGCACGTTTTAGGTAGGAGATGGATGGCAGGGTTGCCGCCTGTCATGAGGTTGAGTTCACATCAGTCAGGCCATTATCAGGATTCACTCTTCTCCGGCAATCACACAAGCCAGAGACATGCGCTCTGGTACTGCTCACCGACGGTTGGCTAGACCCTAAGGTTATAAAGATGAGTAAGACAGAGCCCCTGCTCCTAAATAGCTCTTATCTAGTCAGATAATAAAATCATAGCTAACACTTACCATCTGTCTGCTGTGTGCCAGGCACTGTGCTAAGCATGTTACACAAGTCAACTCATTTAGTATCACCTTCATGTTTGCTGATGCAAAAGGATCTTAAATTATTTCCCTTCTGTTTCTTTTTAACTCCTATAGTAGGATTAGTAAGGCGTGGTAACATGTGGTAACATCTTTTGAGTTTGCTGTGTTAAGAGCACATCCATTTCCAAAGAATTCAAGATGATTCACAAAAAATACAATAAATAATTGAGCAAACCTGGATGAAAGGAGAAAATGGGTTTAAGACTAATCTGGAGATACTAGTGGCCTGGTGCATGAAATTCGTGCGGGGGAGGGGGTTGTCCCTCAGCCCAGCGTGCACCCTCTCCAATCTGGGACCCCTCGGGGGATGTCCGACTGCAGATCCCTGTGGGATCGGGCCTAAACTGGCAGTTGGACATACCTCTCACAATCCGGGACCACTGGCTCCTAACCGCTCACCTGCCTGCCAGCTTGATCGCCCCTAACCACTCTGCCTGCTGGCCTGCTTGCCCCCAACTGCCCCCGCCGCCAGCCTTCTCACCCCCAACTGCCCCCCCAGGCAGCCTGCTTGCTCCCAACTGCCTCCCCGATGGCCTGATCGCCCCCAACAGCCCCCCTCTGTCAACCTGATCACCCCCAACTGCTGCTCCCTGTCAGCCTGCTCACCCCCAACACCTCCCCTGCCAGCCTTCTTGCCCCCGACTGCCCCCCCTTGCCAGCCTGCTTGTCCCCAACGCTCCCCCCCGCCAGCCAGTTGGGGGCGAGCAGGCCGGCAACGGGGGGAAGTTGGGGGCGAGAAGGCTGGCAAGGGGGGGCCATTGGGGGTGAGCAGGCCGGCAGGCAGAGTGGTTAGGGGCGATCAAGCTGGCAGGCAGGGGAGCGGTTAGGAGCCAATCTAATTAACATATTCCCCTTTTATTAGTATAGATGGCCCACAAGCTTTACTTTCTAGTTGTCCAGAGAGAAAGAGAAATAAAATAGACATTTGCAAGCATGAGAGACCCATGAGTTAAAAACAAACCAAGAGAAGTATAGCCTTTCAGGGAACTGAGAGCTGAGGGAAATGACGTCTCTCCTGATGTGTGGGGTGTGTCCCACAAACTCCTCAGCCACAGCTCTATGAGAGGGGGTGTCTCAGGTATAACGCCCTTCAGTGGTGACCAGTGCATAACACCAAAACAGAACTTACTTAAAGTGACACGATCCAACTAAAGTGACATGATGCAGAACTATTCAAGGACTGAAACTTCTGAGCAGTTTTCTATGACTCTGATTCTCACAAGTGGGCTTTTGCTATCCAGGGTTATGTAACTAGAAAGTTATAAAATCATGATTTGAAATTGGGTCTGACTAGCCCTAGGATCTATGGTCCTTAGGGTAAATTGTGACTTCGCACCCCTAGCCCTGAAGGCTTTCTGGATGTTTCAGTATTGACCACTAGATAAGTACTCTGTTCTCTTCCTTTTCATGATAACAAAATGTAACAATATTGAAATACTCTTCATGGAATGGAGGTAATACTTTAAGTAAAACTCCTTACATGTAAGAGATAAAAGATATTTGTAGCCACACCTAACATTTCCCTAAAGATACCTGTTCATCAATCCACTCTTCCTCAACTGACCAGTCTCCTATAATAAAACTAGTAGAAGAAAAATGAATGAACAAATAGGTGTTCTCTGTGAAGCCCATATCTGGTTTTAACCAAGTAAGTAACCACCCCTCTAGACTCCCGGTCACCCCTCTTGGACTGAAAGGCTGCCTTGTCCTGGCTCAGATTCTGTAAAAGAGAGAGTCAGAGTCAGGGGTGGGGGGATCGCTGGGGCTCCTGGTGGCAGCAAACAGGCGAGGAGAGGAAGGAAAGCAGAGACTGGGAAGACAGGCCTTGTTCTGAGTGTGAATGGACCACAGGGCCCTCAAGAGCAGGAAATGTTGCAGGCCAAGACGCTCACGGAAAAGCTCTTATCTAAACAGAGGTGGGCAGGACGCTGGATCACCTCCACCATTGTCCGAGGAGCTGACCCGAAGCCTCCAATCCCTGAAAAGTCTTCTCCACTCCCCGCCGCTCCATTCAGACCAGAAGTAATTTTCAGTGTGGGTTCCAAGGCGTCACCAGGTCTCTCACTGCACAAGAAAGTCACTCCTCCAGAACCCTCTCGGCCTGACCCTGTGACCACCCGAAGGCCTAGGCCCTTTTCCTGGAGCAAAGAAGCAGGAACCATTCTGTCTAAACACTCCTTCCAACGCTCCGCCTTTTGCTGCCAGCATCCCTTCCCCTATATTGTTTTATTTGTTTTAAGAGAATGTGAGAAGAGGGGAAAAGATAGTGTTTGCAGATTCTATTAATCTGATGGCTCAGACACGCTGTGGGTGATGTTTTGACACAGCGCACAGGAGCAGAGGGAAGTTTACATCAGGCCCGGCTGCAGGGCGCTGCCCCAACCAGCCCAGCGGCCCTGGCCGCGCCGGCTGGCCGGCTTCCAGGTGGGCTTTTCTTTCCTTTCTATTTTTTCAAAGTCATTTTTATTTTACAGCCTCGATGTGTTCTTTACTGCTGCTCTACCCCTTTGTTTCCTAACTTGAAATGATTTAATTTCTTTACAAATAGATTTTAATCACAGTGAGCACGTGCAGTTTAATCTCATTAAACAGATAGAGTTCACACAAGAAATCCTCAGATTTCATCATCCAAAAAAGAAAGAGGGAAATTATTGTCTTGGGACTCAATAGAGCTTTCTAGAGCCCCCCTCCCCCCTGCCCCCCAATAAAGGTGCTGTATTTATAAATTATATACACAGTCACTCCTAGGCAATGGTTTAGGCTCAAATAAGCAGCCGTAGAATATTGGGGTGCTCAGCTCACCACTGCACACTGCCACCCCCAGCCAGAGACCTCTTTAAAGTGAGCTGCCTGCTATACATGATTGGAGTTCATAATAAACAGGCCAGCTTCACCTCATAGCAATCAGGCATCATGCAGACAAAGTAAGTCAACAGGGAAAGAGAAAGATTATGATAAAAGGTAGATTTTATATTTTGATGCAAAATTTTTTAAAATGATAAAATTTATCAGCTAGTAGAAGACCAAGAGTTCCTATAATTTTGGCATCAAAACATTTTTATGACCAAAACTAACCAAAATTTACGTCAAAATGTAATTACAAAGCATTCCTCTCCTCTTCCCTCTCCACCAAAGGGCTGGGTGCCTCTTCTCCCTTTGGAAGCTAACACTTCATTTCTCTTGGTGCCTGACCCGGGACCAGAGCTCTCCTCTCAGGTAACTGAGCCACATGCACCCAGGAAGCGTGGTGCGGTGACTTGGTGGAGAGTGTCAGGAACTCTGGCTAATCCCAGGGCTGCTCCTTTCTCTGTGCGTCTGAGCAAGGCATTTGATTTTCAGTTTCATTTTCCTCGTTGCTGAAAGGGTTTGTGAACTGGGGATCATAATACCCGCTTCACTGGGTGACTGTGCGACTTTGTGGACCTTAAGTATGTAGATATAGCTCCTAGCCCAAGCCTGGCACTGGTTTTACCTGAGCCAACCAAGAGTCAGAACTTAGGACAACAGAGGTTTTGAAAGAAAGTTCAGCTTAATATCATGTATCATAGGGAGAAAGGAGATCCTTAAAAAACACCACACACACACACACACACACACACACACACACACCTTTATCTCAAGATTCAGCTGTAGAGTAGACTCTTTAGAACTGGGGTGGTTATGGAACTTGCTAGAAATCATTTATGAAATGAGAATTTGGAGTCTTGGTTTCTATAACAGGCACTAAACAGGTGGGCGAGCTCTAGAAAGGCCAAATGAAGGGTTGGACCTTGTTCTTCAGAGTCTACGTTTTCTCACAAGAGGGAGTCACTTCAAAGCAAATACAGATACTAACCATCAGGGGCTGAGCTCACCCAGCTGGACTCTCCTTCTGATTCCATCAGATGCCACAACCCATCCTCTAAAGAAAGAAAAGTGCCCCTGCGATGTAGGTAGGGGAGGAGAAAGAAAGGCAGGGAATGAAGGAAGTCTGAAAGTCGGAATTGTCAAAGCCAGCACCTAAGGAGCAGCACAGGGAACACAGAGGGCCCCTCGGGTGTATTTCCTGTGCTGGTCTTGTGACGGTGACTGGGAACTGAGCTCAGGAGCTGTGGGATGACAAAATGAGCTCCAGTATGCATTCACCGCAGACCAGGCACACACTGCACACGCAGCACATTTTGGTTGCTTCTGATGAGAGTTGTATGCCAGATTTGGGAGAGAAGTTCACCATACTATGCAAAAAGAGCTAAAAAAGACTGAAATTGCCACGGCACTAATGATATCTGTGTGGTGAATATTTGACAAGCCTTGTCTTTCTATATACAAAGAAACAGTGAAGTAAAGCAGTTTCTTATCATATGATGATTGCGCATGGATATTGTTACCTACCGTGTAAGGGTTAAGTTCACGGATTCTGGAGTGAGCCAGAACTGATGATAAATTCTGCTTCTGCCACTTCTTAGCTGTTTAGCCTTGGGTAATTACTTAACCTCTCTAATCCTCAATTTCCTTATCCATTAAATGGGAGGTGAGAGTGCCTACTTTTTTAGGATATTGTACAGATTAGTGAGATAGTGTTTAAGAAACGCCTAGCGAATAGAAAATATAACCCTTACAGTGGTAGAGAATAACATACATGGTGTATATTATAATTATTAGAACTATGGCTGGTTAACTTGCCATATTAACCAGCAGTCAATATTGTCAAGTGTGTCGGTTTGACCCCAGTGTTGGCTTTGCCTTTTTCTGTGGCCCCAGACTGCCTTTATCTGTCTTTGGTCACAGAGGAGCCAAGTATTTATGAGTGTGAGGGGAACAAGGCAAATTCCTCGCCACTACAGGAAGATCAGCCCAAAGCATGTGGGTTAGTAATGTCATCTACATCTCTGGAGGGTGGTGTTTCCCTAGTAAGTGTCAAGAGAAGAAGCCTGGTAACTGAGAGCAGCCGGGAGCGCCCCTCAGATGCTCCTGCATGGAGTTACACACACTGACATGTCACACGTAGGGCCCCACTCCATGTGCTGGGCACATAATTGGCTGCTTTCTTTTCATTTATTTATGTCAATCTATAGTCTGAAACTAATTTGTTTCAACTCTAGGGCAATGGATGAGTTGACATGGAGTACACTCTTACCCCGGAAACTTTTTTCTCTCTCAATGGTTATAAATAACCTCCATGATGTTGTACTTGGCATGCTGCATGCAAATGGAGGTCGGATCCTAAAGCTCATTAGGAAAGGGACGGAGGCTCGGAGCAGAGAGAGGACAGTGTGGAGCTGAAGCTGATAACAGTGGCCTTGTCCAGAATTGTGCCTGGGAGCTTTCTTATCTCTCTTTGGCAGGAGGTGCTGTGGGCTTCCTGTGCGAAATCAGGAGTGAACGCTGCTTTCCTCTTGTTGTTCGGCTTCCTCCCCCCTCAAGACAGTTCCCAGCACAGTGATTATCTTTGCATCTTCAAACATGGCACAATCTACTTCCTTAAGAGCTTGATGTATTCTTAAGACTGAGGCAAACTCCCCTCCCCCTAAATCTCTTTTCAAGTGCTATTATATAGTCAGGCTCCTAAATGACATTCTATTTTTATGGTTGCAATTACAAAGAGGGAAAAATAACAGTCCTCAAATTAGAAAACAGCCCCAGAATCTGTCCTTTTTGTTTGGAGGACCTTGCTGGGGCTTGTGCCCTCAGCTACTGCCCTTCGACTTAGTGGTGGGGGTCAGAGGTTGATGGGCCCTAGTGAACTCCGACCGCAGACTGCATTTCCCTCGGGAAATGCCTAGACTTGCTTTACTCTCACATATTTCTTTGCATTTCCTGAAGACCAAGGGTATAGGGTATAGATCTTTGTCTAAGGCCTCTCTTATCTGTTCCCCTTCTTTAAGGGAAAAAGAATGAAATGAAAGACTTCTCTTCCAGACACAAGAGAATTTCTGTTGTTTGATGTCACAATACCCAGTACACACACACGACTAATATAGGTGTACACATGTTCATAGAGGTGTACACATGTCATAAGCCCCATATGCCTGTAATGTACATATATATGTTATATATACTCATACGTGTGTTGAGCATGTGTGAAAGATGTGAGGTCAAATACTAGTTCAAGGTATGGAGGTTATACAGTGGTAGCGAACCTTTTGAGCTCGGCGTGTCATCATTTTGAAAAACCCTAACTTAACTCTGGTGCCGTGTCACATATAGAAATTTTTTGATATTTGCAACCATAGTAAAACAAAGACTTATATTTTTGGTATTTATTTTATAAATTTAAATGCCATTTAACAAAGAAAAATCAACCAAAAGAATGAGTTCGTGTGTCACCTCTGACACGCGTGTCACAGGTTCGCCATCACTGCCCTAGACAATGGCGCCTGCCCAGGGTTGCTCAGTGGAGCATCAGCCCACTCACTGAAGGGCTTCGGGTTCGATTCCCAGCCCCGGTCACGGTGGGTACCGAAGGCAACTGATCGATGTGTCTCTCTCACATCTTTGTTTCTCTCTCTCTCTCTCTCTCTCTCTCTCTCTCTCTCTTTCTCTTCCTCCCCCTTTCTCCTTCTCTCCCACTCTCTCTAAAAATCAATGGAGAAAAAAATCCTCGAGTGAGGATTAACAAAAAACAAACAAAAAGAAAATGCAGAATACTAATAATGAAAACTAGGGCAAAATAACATCATGATTTTAAAACTTCATCAATAAAATGTCTCAAGTAAAGGAGAAAGTGTCTAATTTCTCTTTGGTTCCATTTTCTCTACTAATAGAGAACACTAATCAATAGAGTTGATTAGTAAAGAAAACTGCTTTCACTTATTTTTACCTGATAATTATAAGATTAGCTAGTAGAAATCATAGAAATTCCTTAAGAGTGGTTACTCCTTGCCCTAGCCAGTTTGGCTCAGTGGATAGAGCATTGACCTGCAGACTGAAGGGTTCCAGGTTCAATTCCAGTTAAAGGCATTATATCTCGGTTGCAGGCTCGATTCTCGGCCCTGGTCAGGACACATGTGGAAGGCAACCAATCGATGTGTCTCTCTCACATTGATATTTCTCTCTCTCTATTTCGCCCCCTCCCTTTCACTCTCTCTAAAAAATCAGTGGAAAAATATCCTTGGGTTAGGATTAACAACAACAACAACAACAACAAAATGGTCACTTCTATTAATTCTTTTTAAATTTAATCTTATAATCTAACTGTAAAAATAGACATTTTAAAAACATTTGGAGGAAATCTGATTTATGGACTGGGTACAAACAACACCAAGGAATTGTTGCTAATTTTATTGGGTGTAATATTGACACTTGTTATATTAGAAAATGAACATATTTTTGGAGATATGCACTGAAATATGTAGGGCAAAAATGACATGATGTCTGGGATTTGCTTTAAAATACTTATAGAAAATAAAAAGAAATAAGGGATAGATTAAACAAATGTGGCAAAATTGTAATTGTCAAATAGGGGTGGTGAGTATATGAGGTTTTATTACATTATGTATTTTTATCACTATGTTTGAAAATAATAAACTAAAACAAATGAATACTCTTACTAGAAACAACATGTCAGTATCTCATGCCTATTTATAAGTTTCTACATGTTTATATGGTGCCAATTACCTGCTAGGCCCTCGCTTAATTATGAGAACAGAGCGAGTAAGTACCTGTGGCCCCTGCTCCCCTGCAGCTGCTGGCCCAGTGGGGCCTGGAAGCACTAAATGGCAACTTAGGAAGTGTGGGTGCTCTGGGGGGTGGGGGTTGGGGGTCTCACAGGGCAGCGTGCCCAGGAGGGGAAACCATCCGGAAGACTAGATAGTTTCACATTCTGGAGTCCTTCCTCAGCTCCAGGGCCAGAGAGGAACAACCACAGAACTTTCTCCTGGCCATTGCAATCCCTTCTGTCTTCCCTTTTTCTCACTTATTTTATCCTCTCACCTTCATCTCACTTAAGTCATGGCTGCCCTTGGCTCCTTAAGATCATCCCCTCTATTCTTTCTGGAAATTGGACTCTAAAAGATCCTCCTGGTTTCAAAATCTACCCCAAACATGTACAAAATAAAGCCCAGAAAACTTTCTGTTCACCACAAATTCTAGTCCAAAATGCTTCAATGAGCCTGGCCTGTGTGGCTCAGTGGTTGAGCACCAACCTATGAACTAGGAGGTCACAGTTCAATTCCCAGTCAGGGCACATGCCCAGGTTGCAGGCTTGATCCCCAGTATAGGGCGTGCAGGAAAGCAGTACTCTAATTCTGTAGCATTGTAACAATACTTCATTGGAGAAAAGAACATCTTTTCTCCCTTATGCTATAATACTTAGTCTTATTATTAAAGATTAAACTGAAGCCCTTAAATACCTTTGGAGTTTTTTAAAAAACTCACACACACACACACACACACACACACACACACACACTAGAGACCTGGTGCACAAATTTGTGCATGGGTGGGGTACCCCTGCCTGGCCGGGGATGGGGCCAATCTGGGCCACAGGAGGCCAGTGGGGGGAGGGGCTGCGGGAGGTTGAACGGCCTCAGGAGGTTGGATGTGGGAGTGCACTGACCATCAGGGGGCAGCCCTTGCATTGAGCATCTGCCCCCTGGTGGTCAGTGTGCATTATAGCAACTCGTAACCAGTCATTCGGTCATTCGGTCGCTTAGGCTTTTATATATATAGATATTTTTAATTTTAAAAATGCTTCAGTGAAATGGTCCCCATGCAAGTAAACAGAAAAATCTACACCGAAGTTAATCAGAAACAGAGGGCATGGCTGGCCGAGGGTGGCTGCAGGGACTTGAGTCAGGCTCCTGCAGGCACATCTCTCCAAACTTTAGGAGCCTAACAGATGCAGTTTTGAGGCACCTAAAATATCTCTCTATTTGCACTGTCTCAAATAAATTCATATTTAAATCTCAAGGAATGTTTTAAGGTGAACTGGCTATAGGCTCAGTGAGTGGTGAGAGCAATGAGGGGTCACAATGGTCAGAATAAGCTGTTAGACAAGACCACGTTATGGGTGGTGGGGGTGTCTAGTCAGTGGTAGCTGAGTGAGTGAAGAGGAAGGGATCTGAGTGCACAGGGCATACCCCTGTGATACAGGGAGGATAGCTCCGTACTTTCCTCTGTGTCTTTAATTTACAAAACCTCGGCAAGTAAATTAAGCCATTGGATGCTTATATAATCCTGTGAGATTAACAAGGCAGGTATATTTAATTTTTAGTTTGCAGAATAGAAAACTTGTCATACAGTTAGGAAAAGTCGTGGCAGGACTAGGACCTAAGTCCCCTCTGACTCCTGACCCAGTACTCTGAACTAACCAAACCAAAACCCAATTTGACTAGAACAAAAGGCTTCTTATAGGGTTACGTTTGGAAAAGCAGGTGAGGGATGGACTGTGGATGGCCTTGACCATCAGACAAAAAAGCCTGAAATTTCTACAGTCCAGTTGTTAAAGCTTTTGGAACAAAAAGGATTTCACTGAAAACCAGAGCAGCAGGGGTTGGTCTGCCGCAGTTTGGTGGGTGTTGGAAGAGTGGAAAAGCCAGCCGGCAGCAAGGCCAGTTAAGATACTACTTTACTGCCAGTCAGCATGGACTTAAATGTCTTTTTTGTTGTTTGGGGTTTTTATTCATGTAGGATGTAGGACACATAAAACATAATAAATGAGCAGTAACTATTTACCAAATGATTTGCATAGCAAACCATATGAAAACAGAAGCTTACTGATAATAACGTGTCAGAGAAAACATGCCAACTTCCAGATATAGGTCAAAGTCTCTCTTTAATGGGGGGATAAGGACACATGTGTAATACTTTAATCAAAAAAGAAAAAAATGGTACTCGAGTAGCTAGTACAAAATAATAAAAGAGATTTCATGGACTTTTAGAATTAAAAAAGATCTTAAAGGTAAACAACTTCAAACCCTTATTTTATAATTAAACACTTGATGCCTGAGAAGTTGAAGAGCTTACCATGAAACCGCCAAACTTGAAAAGAAATAGACTGAAATTAATAACTGCTCCATCATGTGTGTTTGCATATGCACTAAATTAGCCTGGAAAAAGTTACCTGCAATGGAATGTTCTGATTAGCAGCCAGCCTTTTATAGATGTGATTTCTTTGAGGTTTCCATTCATTAACGTAACTACATTTTTTTCTGTGTTTGCATATTTCCTCCACTAGGAGCTAATTAAAGTCTAGATATTAAACTTTCTAATTTATGCATTTTATTTCATATTTAACATTTAGAATAGGAAGGACGTTTGGAGATACATTGATGTAGGTTTTTCAGATCAGGCAAAATATATTTTCTATTTTTAAGTTGTGAGAATGGATATTGGGGAAAATCTAAAGAAAAGAGAAAGAAAGTGTGCTTTTGTTGCCCGAGCACTTGTCCAATGATTTTCATTTCACCTTGGTCTGGACCATGCTGCAAAGCAACATAGTAATGACTTACTTTTTTTAAAAATAGGTATGACTTTTGCTCCAATAATGAAGAATCCTTTATCCTGGATCCTGACAGCAACATAGGAAACAGAATTGAGAGCATCACTCAGCGCACGGCAATAATAGAAGGAAAAAATAAGGTATTCTTTGTAACAATAAACATTGGGATACTTATTCTAAACACACACACTCAGCTCCCAGCTCTGGGTTTATTAGAACCAGAAATCACTCAAATGTTCAAACAAAAGTCCAGAGAGAAGAAGGTATTGAGATACCTCTTCATGGAGAGATGGTGGTGTTCTCCAGCCAACCACCAGGCCCAAGGAATGAGTACGCTGTCCCAACAGAAGAGGGGGAACTGCCTCTTGAACATCAGACTTGTCCACATCAGTGGTTCTCAACCCTGGCTGCGTATTCGAATACTCTCCCAATTATCTTTACTTTTGAATCTCTGGGGTGGAGCCCAGGTTCATGAAAGCTCACAGCAGATTCTGGCATGTAACCAGGACTGAGAATCATTTCCACAAATAAAGTAGGGTAGCAGTAAGCAAAAGCTGATATGGAATGTTCCCATTTCACAAAATATCTTGTTTTCCCCTCTGTCTTTGCAAAGGCAAAGCCTGACTAACACTGGGGTATACAAACACACAGAATCTCAAGATTCTCTGACTTAAGAGATGCAAATCAAAACCAGAATGAGATACTACTCACACCTGTCAGAAAGGCCATCATCAAAAAGACAAGAGATAGCAATGTTGTGAGGAGGTAGAGGAAAGGGAACCCTCCTGCACTGTTGGTGGCAATGTAAGTTGGTGTAGCGGCTATGGAAACGAGTATGGAGGGTCCTCAAACAATTAAAAATAGAACTACCATGTGATCCAGCAATCCCACTTTTGGGTGTATATCTGAAGAAAATGAAAATACTAACTCAATAAGATATACACACCTCTATGTTCATTACAGCATTACACACAATCGCCAAGATTGTGTTCAACCTAAGTGTTCGTTAATGGATGAGTGAATAAAGAAAATACGGTGTGTATCCACAACAGAATAATATTTAGCCATAATAACGAATGAAATCTTGCCATTTGTGACAACATGGACGGATGTTGAGGACATTATGCTAAAATAAATCAGAGAAAGTCAAATATCTCACTTTATGTGGAATCTAAAGCAAACAAACAAACTCATAGATACAGAGAAAAGATTGGTCATTGCCAGAGGCAGAGGATGGGGGTGGGTAAAGAAGATCAAAAGGTACAAACTTCCAGTTAAAAATAAATAAGTCCTGGGGACGTAATGTGCAGCATGGTGACTATAGTAGTAATACTGTATTGCACGTGTGAACGTTGCTAAGAGAGTAGATTTTAAAAGTCTCATCACAAGAAAAAATCGTAACTATATATGGTGACAGGTGTTAACTAGAGTTTTTATGGTGACCATTTGTAATATATACAAATATTGAATCATTATGTTGTACATCGAAACTTATATAATGTTGGATGTCAATTATATCTTATTAAGAAAAAGAGAGACTTCAACCTTTCCTCCCACAAAAAAAAATCTTCTGATCTCATCAGGGTCTAGCAGGCGTCTTTTCTGCCACTCCTGTACTGTTCGTTCTCTACTCCCCTAACCTCCACTGAGCCTTAGCAGAGCTGACACCTTGTAAACCATGCAAATATCAGTGGATCTCAGATCTGGTGGCTTTTTTTTTCTTCGATTGAATTAGTGAAAAATACACATAAAAAAACTGTGATTACAGGCATGGGGTAGTGATAATTTTAAAAGTAAAAAATAAAATGATCAAATAACCCCTTGCTGAAATGTCTATTTCTACTTGCATATCTTGATTTGGAGTAGTCTGTTACTGTGAATGCCATCTGCTGGAGTGTGATTATGCCTATTTATCTATTTATTTGGCTGTATTCTTTGCACTTGAAGGTGACAAAGTAAATGGCATCATTTTCTAGGTAGGATTTGACAATAACAGCAAGTAACATCTGAACTCATTGTGTGAAACTTTTTGACATATGCTAATGTCAATGTCATTCTTAGGCTGACCAAAGTGGTTATCTCCATTTTAAAGATAAGAAAAACTGGGGTGATAAGATGATTAATTCAAAGCCACACGGCTTAAAGTGGCAAATGCAAAGCTCAAACCAAAGTCTTCCTGTTCCCAAACCCAGGCCTCTGCCAATTTAAGCCCATACAGAAATCAGTTCAAATGGTGACGGCTGGCATGATACTATCAGCAATCATTTGTCAAGGCTTTAGGAAACGTTTTTATAACTAGCAGCAGTTGTAGGTGGTTTAAATTTTTCTCTCTAATACAAATGAACAGTAGTTTAAAATATTCCATGATGTGTAACTATTGATGAGAGAGCCGTTTACTGAAATACTTAGGAAAGGGGAAATTCTATAAACTTGAAAGTTAAATTTGTGACTGCATAAAAAAAAGAAAAAGAAATTGCCTCAGGATAGAAATCAAGTTAGTTGTCACAAAGTACTAGAAGTTTTCCAGATGCCGTTGATCGTGTCAATTCAATGTGCCTTTTCCTGACCATAACTGCTGGACATTAAAACAGATCTTAGAAACTTAATTTATGTGGTAACTTCTAGTCCTATTTTGGTATCCTATCCTCAAAAATTCTCAATAGGAAAGAAAAAGGAAAATGAGAAAGCTAGGTGAGGTCTCTAAGTAGCCTGAACCATGAAGTAGCGACCTGACTCCATAGAGAATACCTGTGAGAAACGGTGGGAGTCGAGGAACAAAACCAGGGTTAGAAAAAGGAACTTCCCTGATTTACATGTAATTTTGTAGTGATGCAAAGGTTTTAAATATAGATTTCCAGACCCAGTTGGCACTTGTGCCATCCCACATGCAGTCAGGAGCCCTGGGACCCAGCTCCGGCCACTTCCTATCCTGTATAACGACATGCAGGCCAGTTCACCTCTCTGAACCTGTGTTCTCTCCTCCAAAAAATGGAGCTAGAAATATCTGCCCTCCCTAATTTGCCTGTTGCTATGAAGGTGATTATTATATAGACCCTAATGCAATTCCAAAATTGACTGTGATCGTACATAATAAAGACTATTTGTTCAACAATTATTTGCAATGAAAAAAACAATACTTTCTAAACAAAGTTTGAGATATATAGGTATATTTATATACATGATACCCTATTAGTAGCTGCAACTGCAACACAGTCTTTAAGTAAATTATGAATTTAACGTTTTAAATTTAAAAGAATTTACTACTTTCACTTTTAGCATGTATTAATATATCTTTTGCGTATGAAAAATTATCTTTCATATAATGATGACAAAGGGAAGTTTTGCTATTTCAGAATGATTTGCACTGGTCTTCTCTTTACAACTAAAACTTTTATTTTCTGTATATTTTACAAAAGTAAAGTCCCACCCTAGACTATGTGAACTCTTCCCTGTGGTCACAGTGCGGGCATGCCCAGCAGCACACCCACAGGTCAGTGGATGGTGGGCCCGCTGGAGCACCTGTTCGATTTCAGGGACTTGAATTTTTTCTCTTTGTTTTGTTTTGCTTTTTCCATGTAATTCAAGTCAGGGTGCAGGGGACAATAAAATTCAGTTCCTTACTGGCAAGTTTTGGCCTAGATTTGTGAGAAGTGAGTCATCAATGGAGTTACTAATAGCAAACGTGGCATTTCATATTGTTTAAATGGGGCAGCCAGGCTATTGATTGGGTCTGTAGATATGGAGTAGGAAGTAGAAGGAACCCTGTGTTAGAAAAAACACACACTCAGGAAATACTTATCACAGCATTAGTTCTGGGAGGCTGGAGAACTGTGACAACCTTACAACATTTTAGCAACATTTCCACTGAAATTGTTTTGAGGTGAGAATGAGAAATGCGTCCACGGTATGAGGCAAACCCATGACGGAGCCCGAGAGCCTAAAGCAGGATGACAGCTTGTGTTGCATTTCCCACACACTCCCCCGTTTTTCCTAATTCTCACGTTCCGTTCTCCCATCACTTGGCTCAGATGTGCCGCCCTAGGTTAAATTTAGATTCTTCCATGACCTCTCTCCATGTCTACTTTTATTTCTCTCTGAGACACTTAAAAGGAAACTATATTAGAAACATTCCGAGATTAAAATCACTGTTCCATATATAGATTTTTTGTAAATGAATGCTGGAGATTAGGCTGAATTACACATCATCCCATCCATCCCATTCCGTGAGGCTCAACCGCATTGTAGTGGTGACTAATACTTAGCGAAAGGGAAGGAAGGAATATGAATAACTTCCAAACTTACAGTACCTGACGACAGTTTTCATCAGCATTCCTGAGTCATACAAAGGAACCAGAGAATGGCCTTTAAGAGTCTGTTTCTAGTGTCTAAATTCTCAAGGTCGTGGCAGGGCAAGTAGAGGCACCCCCAAAGTCTGGGTTCAGAACTAAAAAAAAACAAAACCAATATTGTGGCAAATGAAAACTAATTACAGAAATAATACAAGCATAAATCTTGGAGAATTTCTTTTGGTGTACCTTATAAAATAAATGATTATAATTTCAAACACATTTCACAACTCAAATTCTTGGCACTTTGTCTTTTAAAGTATTAAGTTGATATTTGGTGTTCCAACTGTTATGCTACTTTTATCTTTTCCCCTTGGAACAGTCATATGAGCACCAGGGGATATATCTGTCCCTTTAACTCAGAAGAGTCCTGCATTGAGATGTACCTTCCTCTGTCCAGACAGTGTATAGTCACCTACAGCTCACACTCGAGCTCTTTTTCCTGACCCTATAAAGTTTATACTTTAGCTAAAGATAGATTTTGTTTTTTATGCAAAATATGTTTTAATTTATATTCTCTGGAAAAAAAGAGAACTATCTAGAAATCAGATAGTTTTTAATAAAGCTGATCATAGGATACAAGTTTCATCTTATTTTTAATTTTTTTCACTCCTCAATCATATTTTCAAACTCTATAACACTGTATTCATTGAAAACTAGCTTGCAGCTTATGTAAAATACAGTGGGGCCTTGACTTACGAGTTTAATTCGTTCCGAGACTGAGCTTGTTAAGGAGCTCGTTAACTCAAATTACTCTATCAACTCAATGCAAAAAATCGGCTGAGAGACAGCTGGTATCTCAAAAAACTCGTTAGTCGGGACACTCGTAAGTCAAGGCCCCACTGTACTAAGAAAGAAACTGGTCTTTCTTGTACATAGTAGCATTTAGCTTATATAGTTTATCTCTGCTGACCAAAGGATGTATTCTTGAGGAAAAACCCAATTCAAAAAATAGAACTCTAGCAATAAATCTGTGCTATTACATTTAAAGACTTTTAGGCGAGAAGCAGTTTGGTATAAAGATTGAGCATAGGCACTGGCGTCAGACAAACCTGGACATAGTTCTGCCCAGCTCTGTCTGTGCTGCTGCGTATGTTTGAGTGAGTCATGGAGCCTCTATAACCTCAGCTGCCGCTTCTGCAGAAGAGGGCACCTCACCAGCTCCTCTCCTTTCCTCCCATGACTTTTAAATGGCGGGCGCCAGAATTCAAAGGAGATGTCTACCCAGAATTCTTTTATTTCCCACCTCTTATTAATCTTAAAGATTAATAATCAAAATAGGGAGACACCTGAGCTCCCTTTCATATTCTTCACTGTTTATCTGTCTTCGTGTGAGTGCTCCTCTGCAGGAGAGAGTAATATGTATTTGATCTCCAAGTAGGGACATTCTTCTCTATCAACTTAAGGTTAAGAATATCCTTCAAGGTTAAGAATAGGGATTGTGTCATATTCACCTCTGTCTCCCTTAAAACATCTGGGCAATGCCCAGTAAATGTCTGCTTAATTGAATGCAAAATGCCACATATTGTAGATACTTTCATTTCCAATCATTTCAATGCACAGAGGATAAATGGTGTGTGCAATTAAACAGATGCAACAAACAGAAGATGAATCATTTATGCAATCCTCACTATACCATAGTGGAATTACAGAGAATTTGGAGCAATGACCTTGGCTAAAACATGAGTATATTCTTAGTCTTCCTGATTTGTAGAATAAAGACAGAAATACCTTACTGAATAGGATATGAGAACCTGTAAAGTGCCTAGCACATTACTTAGAAACTCAGAAAAATGTTAAGATGTTTTGTATTCACCACTTTAGGAAGCCCACGATCACATTTCAGCCTACATATTACTTTAGCCTGTAGGTCACTCAACCACTATCCTTCAGCTAGGACACTCCATTAGTCTGGAAGCTTCAGCACAGCCTCTATCATTTCAAACCCAGCCATCTGTGTCTTAGGAGATAGGCTGCAATAATTTATAAGTAATTAGATCAACATTTTCAAAATAATTTTAAATATGAAAAACTTGCTCTTTTGTTTTTCCTATATGGTATGTATCACTTTTCTGCAAGGTTGGGTTGGATTTTAAAACCAAATAATTTTTTTTCATGTAACTAATTTTTATCTTTAAAAGAAGATAACAATGCAAGCCTTTAAGCTGTACAAATGTGTGTTTTAGTACTTTTGAAATATCACAGTTTGTAACGTGCTTTCAAATTCATACACATTTGACTCCTATTGCCTTTTTAGGGACTAATTTGTCAAATAGCAGCACTAAAGTCTAGTGAAACTATAGTGTGTTAATTTGTAACCTATATCTTCATTTCCTAGATAAGGAACTGACAGACTGAGAAGTTAAGTAATTTACAAACACACACAATAATCTTAGCGGGCTTTCCTGCCTCCCCTCGGCACCATCGGGACCGCAGGGCCACATTCTGTGAGCACATGAAAGCAATGGTTCAGCCAGCCGTTCTCTTCTGTCCTTGCTAAGGCTCCTGTTCCCAAACAGCAGCCACTGGCTCAGGTCAGCCCAACAAAGGAAGGCCTCCGCCTCACCTGGTGCTCTCATTCACGTGGGCTGACCACCTCAGAGGGTAGGACGTGCAGTCCCGCATCTCAGCCTCAGGTCTGTAATTGTTGTGCCAGCAGCATGAGATAAATAAGCCTGAAACCCTCGTCCGAGTCGGATGTCATAGCCCCCGGTCTCCTGAGGACCTGCTTTCCTGTTATTTTTTCCATTCTTGCTGGGGCTCGGAAAGGGGAGAGCCTTCTGGTAACCACTACTTGTGCAATGACTACCTTTGTTGAATGAATGAAATAGCTGAATCATTTCAACCCTCAGAAGTAGGTGATGGATGTTCAAACGGTTCTTTGTCCTATCACTAACTGAAATTTCTTTTTCTTTTGTAGACCGCTAGCTCCTTGGTTGTGGTTGACTCTAGAATTTCTGGAATCTACAGCTGCATGGCTTCCAATAAAGTAGGGACTGTGGAAAGAAACATAAACTTTTACATCACAGGTAAGCCACACACCTTATACTCACAAAAACAGCCTGGTGACCTGTCTCTCTTCAAGTCTTGTTTGCTTTTAGTGCACTCAGAGATAGAGTGATTTTTGTTTAAAGAAAACACTCCATAGAATTGTTAAACTTTGAACAATTTCATCCTTGCTCTTAGGAACAGTACCATCATTGAATCTTCTAAAGAATAGTTTCCCTGCATTCTCTTTTAGAGCCATTTGTGGATGTCCGGCTCCCAGGCTGGATTGTGAATTTGGGATCTTGTCATGTTCATTTTTTAATTCCTTCAGTACCTGGCACACAGTGGTTGTTCAAGAATAATCAAGGAGCCCTGGCAAGGTGGCTCCACTGGTTAGACTCGAGCATCGTCCTGTGCTCCAAAAGGTTGCGGATTTGATTCCCAGTTGGGGGCATATGGGAAACAACCAATCTCTCTCTCTCTCTCTCTCTCTCAAATCAATAAACATATATCCCTGGGTGAGGATTTTAAAAAAGAATAATCAAGGAAACAAGTTATAATACATATGATAACATTTTTTAAAACCAGAAAGCTAATTGTTTCACAAGTTAATTTTAACTTTTTGGAAAATGAGACTCTCCTATGGAAATCTGAAGCTGGGCTTTGTTGACAATAAGTAATGTACTCTTTCTTGGTCGCATATAAGAATTGTTAGCCTTAAATAGGACCGTCCTGCAAATCTTAAAACTTCCAAGGTACGCAAAGGGCACTCCCTATGTCCCTCCATGGGTACAGGAAGGAAGTAAGTAGCTCAAAGTATAAAAACAATTGCCTGGCTCCACACTCCCCAATTTCTGAGGAAGCCTGGGCAGTTTGCCAACTCTGGAAACTTCGCACTGCATGAGGAAGGCTGCAGGAGTTGCCTAGAGTTCTCCAGAAAGAAAGAATAGGTCTGGTTTCACGAGACCGCGTGGGCTGTCAGCTCACAGGGAGTCTCTGGCGAGTCAGCCAACCCTCTGAGAAGCTCCGTGGAGACACCCTGAGAGGCTGTCACAGAGCAGCAGAGCTGGGCGAGATTCAGAGGCATTCTAGCCCTGCATTCTAGCCCTGCATTCCCCAGATGAGGAAATGGCTTTGGAGATGTGGGGAGGCACACAGCAGAGCCGCTCTAGACTGGCTCAGTCCTCTCAGATTCGAGAAGTGGAAGGGAAATCATCTTTGCATCCATTCCAAGTAGGAAAACCCTTTCTTTCAAGGATTCAAATAGTAATTTCACACAGATACAATCTCAGATGATTTGGACTAATTAAATATCAAGGTTTGTATTGTCCTATATATTTGGTTGGAAACAAGTTACCCAAATCCATAGCCACTGTATGTGTGATTTAGAGGACAAAAGACTGAGCAACTCCTGTTCTGTTCTGAGCAGTCAACACGTTTGTACAAGTTTAACAGCACCTGCTGGTAGATAGTCCCGCTCGACTCTGCAGCGGGCACTTGCAGAGATATCAGTGAAGCCCTGTCTTTCTAGAAAGACATTTTAACACCCAGGAAACAAAGAAGAAATGTTAAAGTATATATATCCTAGTATCCAAAGGTTTGTGCAGAAGTAATGTGATGGACAAACTTACCAATGGTAAGCCAATGCTGTCCAATTGAAATATAATGTAAGCCACATATGTAATTTAAAATTTTCTAGTATCCAGATTTTTAAAAGCAAAAAGAAAAAAGTGAAATTAATTTTACTTAACCCAATATACCCAAAATAGTATCATTTCAAGATGTCATTGACATTTTAAATATTATACTGCTTCCATTTTTAAATTAATTGAAATAAAGACTTGAATGAAATCCTTCAGTCACACTAGCCATGTTGTAAACACTCAATAGCCACATGTGTCTGTGGGTTCTGTACTGCACAGTGTAGCTGGAAGCCTCTGCGACGAAAGCAGGATGCGAAATGTCCCTGGATTTGAGGGGGCACTGAGGGGGATTCACATCTGAACAGGTGGAGAGAAGATAATCTCGCCCTGGCGTCCACATTCTGCCCACACCCCTCATGAACAGTCTTCCTTGGACCTAGCAGTGTGCCCAGTGACAAGTGGTCTGACATCAGGAGGACAGACCTAGCGAAGAGGAAAGAGACTGAGACCTGGAAACAGACTTGGGATCACCTTTACAGGGAATTCTGGGATCCCAGAGACCCCAAGAAAGATCTAGAAGTGGGGTTAGCATAGACTCTGGGTGGACATGCCCACTTGGCCCACAGACTCTTTACATTGTGAAGAGGGACAGCCAGACAGAGCCATCCAAAGGCCCAGGACAGGGAGCCCCTCTTGCTGAGTCTGAAGGCAGTACTGGAAGCGCACGTTCACAGAGTGGAGGGGAAGGGCATGCTCATTTCCATATCGTTCAGCACCCCCCCCCCCGGAAAGGTTCACTGGTGCCCAGCATGAACTGCAGCACCAACATCTCGCCTGTCCGTCCCTCTGAGTTCTTCCTTGCCGCAGCCTATATCCACGCTGAGAGGTGCCCATCAAGCTAATCAGCTGAATTCAGAAATTCCCTCTCACCTCCCACCACGTTATACACTTAATAACCATGGAGTGGTTGAGACCTTTCCTAGATCTCAAGGCTTGTCCACAGAAAGAGCAATGAGAATTCAATTCAAATATACCTACTTGAAGCTCTCGCCAAGTTTCCTCTAGGAATTCAGGAGCTTTAATCTTAAAACTGAGCACAAATTCAGCCCATCAAGCCTCCATTTCCTGGAATATAATTTCTCTGAATTCTTGTCTACCAGTCCTGAAAAGTTCTAGTTGGTGATAAGATTGGTGATAACAGATTCATTTGCTTACACGCGTTATTTTAAAACTAATTATTATCTTTTTCTTACTCACATTTTTGTCACGAGACTTACTCTCACAAGAGATGAGACTGAATACTGTTTGGTACGTTGCACCTCACATGTCTGTTATCTGTGTTTCTTCTTGGACCCGGTGCAGATGATGCTTTAAGAGATCTGTCTGAAATTTAACTGCTTTAAATCTAGATCTGGATTTGGATCTTTATTGAGCCTCATTTCCATCATGTTGCCCCTTAAACTACAATAATAACTTACAGTTGCCTTCCAAACTGATGAAAAGTAGTTACCTGTGGCCACTAGAACCCTCCACTGCTTCAGCCCTGTGCTGTGCCATTATGTGTACACGGTAGCTACTTGAAAAAGCAAAACTTTCTAGTAACCACTCACTGTCTTTTTAGAGAATGTTATTGCTATTCTCCACTAGAAGAGAAGCCTTCTTTACCCCGCCCTGACAAATGAGGCACCTTTCATCCTTTCCGTTTATATGCTTGTCTCATGAACTCAATTCACGTGCTTGACCAACCAAGTCTGAATGTCTACCCCCTTTGAGAATAGATGACTCACCTAACCTTAGGTTGAATGTCTCTCCTCTCTCCTGAGTAAGCATTGATTCTTCTCCTTGACACCTCATAAGCTGCCATGGGTGTGAAACATGTTAGATAGATGAGCATTAGTTGGTGCTGATGATGCTTGTACTGAATCTTCAATGGATACTTAAGTGTGGGAAGATTTCTTGTTTTCACTCTGAGAGTTAGAAGGCAATTCTTTCTTGGGGTTGTTTTTGTACTCAGGCAAAAAAAAAGAAAATCAACATGAATTAAGGAGAAAAATCCCTCTGGATTCATGAACTCATTTTAGGACATTTTATTTATTATTTTCTATGGATTTAAAAGAGAATACCAAATGGGTGATGCTGAGAAATAGGTCATCATTTCTAAGAGGCTGTCTGATAACGTACACCAAATTAGCTTCAGTGACAGTGCCCCCCATGTGGGAAATGGACCTCAAAACCCATTTGGTTCTTTTCTTTTCCTCTGTGTGTGTTTTTGCTGTTTGCTGGCACTCAGCATGACTATGGGTGTGTTAGCAATTACTGAGTGTGAAACAGGAACAGCACTGCCTTATCTCCCTGGCTTCCCAATGTCACTAAATGCATTTTATTTTGAGATTCCTGGTGGTGCTTGGCAAAGATAAACAAAATCTTCCATCAGGAAACCTGTGAGCTAATTTCCACAGGAAGTTTCAAATCACTGAAGTAAATAGAAACTCTACTTGCTCTCAATGGTGTGACTTGGGCTCACTTAGGTTCTAATACCAGATGAGACCTCATAAATGGAGTCTGTGGTCTTTAAATAAATGCTTTGATTGCAACCAGTACACAACACTTCTGTTCTAGTGTGTGTGTAAGGGTTGATGGCTGCTGTTTTAATCCTTATGCTTGGAAAATGTCCCAAGTATAAAATGATGCTAAGTTACAGGGGCTATTTCTGACATCTTATTGTTATCTTAAAAATGATTGTCAGCTGCTTCTGCATCTTCTGGCACATCCTTAGGTTTTCATTTTTAAAGCAGGAAAGCCTCCACTGGTCTCCTCTCTTTCCAACTACTGACAGCTTCATAAGCCACTGTTATCCCCGCTCCCAGGTTTCAAATGAATACTTTGGCATTTCTTCAGACGTGACACTTTATAATAAAGCCAAAGCCCAGAAAAATCAGAAAAACAAGCAAAGTGAGATTTAGGAAAGAGTTGATATGATATCTAATTTTGGACTATTGTCCCTTTAAGGTTTAAAGGTTTCTTTATAGCTTTGTGTCCAAAGGATAATAATAATAATAGCATAACATAGTGCTTTTCATCTTCAAAGTACTTTGTAAAATGTTGGCCCAAATTCTCTGCTCAAATACAGATACGCCACTAGTAACAGGCAATGCAAGGGTTTTGAGAGCAGATCCGTTCAGGGCCAGTAACCAATGACTTTTTGGAATCCTCTGGTGAAACGGTCCAGGATGAGACGAGGAACTCTCAAGGCAGAAGCTAAACGATGGTCCAGGGAAGGAAAGCTCAGGAGGAAGCTCAGGAGGTGTTGCCGGGGCACGTAGAGTTGGAGATGAAGGTTCGCTGGGAGTGGACATTGGAGAAAATGGCTTTTAATGACAGTCACTTTCAGAAAATGTTGAATAAGCTTTTGATTTTTTAAAAATGATTTTCCCTCCCACGACTGCCCCCATATTGGAATCCAGCAACTCTTCCAGATTAGTTGTCCACATTTTCAGAAGACATCTTTTCTCTTTTGTGGCTGGGTGGAACAACCACCAGTAGGGAACCTGAGCAAGTAAGTTGGCTCTTCTCTGCACACTCTGCCCACTGTGCCAGCAAAGAGCAGGCAACGTAGTGGGACAGCAGCTGGGGACCCAGTGCAGGAAGCTTGGGAAGTCAGTCGCTCTTTTACTGGATGCGTGAGGACTGCAGTGGTGTTGACTGGCAGGACTGGATCTCTTAACATGTACCTGGGACTTCCTAGTCTCACCACTTATTTTGGATAAGTTTGATGATAAAAGCATCTTTGAATTTTAGTACAAATTGCTATTATCACTTTACTATTTTGTCCATTTACCAGTAGTTCTGTCCATGGTAAAGAAATGGGAAATGTAGTTATCATCCCAAGTTGTACAAAAAAAAATTCAATTTTGAAGAGCAGCTTGAGGCAAATAAGAAAAATGTCTTATCATACTAACTGTCCTGTTTGGCATTTCCTGCTTCTGATGGCATGAACTTAGTTGGTTCCCACCTGCTATGTTTGAGCAAGTCCCCTAAAATAAACAGACAAATAGTCATTTTTTTAATGCCGATGCTGAGAGAATCTCTGCAGGAATAATTCAGCAGATCTTTGAATATCTCATGACAAGATATTGCCTCCGTATGACACTTGTTTTTCTATGAACCAAAGTTCTTTATTCTTATTTTATAGATGTACCAAATGGGTTCCACGTTAACTTGGAAAAAATGCCTACGGAAGGAGAGGACCTGAAACTGTCTTGCACAGTTAGCAAGTTCTTATACAGAGACATCACTTGGATTAAGCTGCGGACAGCTAATAACCGAAGCATGCACCACAGGATTAGGAGGCAAAAAATGACCGTCATGGAGGAGCACTCCATCACGCTTCACCTTCTCATCAAGAATGCTTCCCTGGAAGACTCAGGCACCTATGCCTGCAGAGCCAGGAACATATACACAGGGGAAGACGTCCTTCAGAAGAAAGAAGTTACAATTAGAGGTGAGCACTGCAACAAAAAGGCTGTTTTCTCTCGGATCTCCAAATTTAAAAGCACAAGGAATGATTGTACCACACAAAGTAATGTAAAACATTAAAGGACTCATTCAAAAGTAACAGTTGTCTCATATCATCTTGATTTATTGTCACTGTTGCTAACTTTCTGGCTCAGAGGAGATGCTCCTCCCAAAATGAGTTTGGAGATGATGGGAGTAATAATGAACCCCAGGCCCACGCGGGGCTCCCCATCAGGCTGAGGGTCTCTGGGACCCACCTGGTGACCTGGTGCGCGTTTGGATTTGGAGGATCCCGGCAGGCACTCTGTGCTTTTGCTCTTTGCTGTCTCCTGCCTGATAAACACTCAACTGGAAGCTGATCCTTTCCTTCCACTTTGATGCCAACCTCTTTTTATTTTTAAGTTTCAAAGCTGCACAAACTGAATAATTTAAACAGATGCTGGTTTCTGCCAAAGATGGACATGTATAAGTTAATTTTCCAGCTCAGAATGAGTACAGTTGAATTTGAGACTCTGTCGGACCTCTGCCTGGTTCTATTTTGTATTAATTCGCCTGTTTTTCATTTGTAAATAGCACCTGGATAGCACATTATAATGCTTATTTATTTGAAAATGCTTTTTTTTTTACATTAAGCACATTAATCTTAAACTGGAGCTCTAAAATGGGTCCCATGGGTGCAAGTGTTGGTATAATTCAGAGGTGTTAACAGTTTATCACAGGATGAATCAGGAAAATCCACCCAAATCAAGCCCACTCTGGTCTTAGGCAATTCTGGGTAGCTTTCCAGACCAGTGGCCAGTTTCCTCCTCACTGCTCCTGAGTGGACTAAACAGCTATCCTGAGAGAAAGAGGATCATGCCTTTGGTTTAAATATTTTTGTCCCCTGGTTAGTCTTTTAAAGAGCTTTGTCCTGTTTAATTAATGGCATTGAAGGGTGTGCCACAATCAATTATTAAACAAATAAAGGCCATTGTGACCAGAAGTTTAAGATTAAGGCATTCTTCTAAATGTAAATCTAAAAATGTGCCCACTAAAAAAAGTCTACTTCCTCATATTCCTATGTTAATAGGATTTTTATGGGGATTAAGAAATAGCATAACTACAGAAGCAGAATTCAGAATCATTGAAAAATAAACATTTTTAAATCAAGACAAATTGTATCTCTTGTTTCAAGCTTGCATTTGAGGGGAAAGTGACTTTTCCCCCCTCCAGTTTAATGTGTACTGTTCTGTTGTTTTCATTTATGATTGATCATTATATGTGACTTGCATGAACTATTGGAAAATAAATCATACTGACCGAAATAGCCATGGCTGAGAACACAGTGGCTGGGCAGTCAACAAGAGCTGACAATATGACAATGTTTCAGGCTTGGGAACTCTCTTGACTGTTTCCTACTTTAGGTAACAGGCTCTGTCCCACGGCTAAACTTGTCTTTCACGTGGGAATTGCTTTTGTCAAAGTGTGAAAGAGTAAACAATACCATTTCCCCAGAATGCCAGTTTTATGGAGCCCCGAATGCTCTGAAAACAATTAGTAACCTGGAAGTTGTCAGCCCAAAGGAAAGAATAATCAATTGTATCTTTTACCTATGGCTCTTGTGCCTGGCGTCTTTGTTCATTATAAGTCAGTGTGTTCCTTCAGGAAACAATGCGTTAGGACCCCAGAGCTTGGGAGCCTCCATTTCTAGGAAAGCTCAAAAAGTAACTGGAATGGTTGGGGGAGTGCTTCTGAAAGCATGATGAATTGGACATGCAGAATGTATCATTTCCTTTCCCTTAAAATTGCAATTTTCATGGAGAGGGGAAGGGTCTTTATATTCACAGAAGATGATTTTAAGCACTTCCACGAGATGATTTTAAGGATGCTGTAATTGTTCACTGTGTAATTAATCCTTACAGAGAGTTTCAAAAGAAAAAAAAACATTTAAAAAAATTAGTTACTCTTTTGAGTGCGGAGTAAGGGGAGGATAACAGGAAAAAGGAAAAGAAAAGAGCCAGTGTGGAGAATGAGTGCGATGGAGTGGAGGGCGTGAGGCTGGTTCCTCGGTCCCCATTCCAATGGAGAACAGACACTATTCATCGGGCCTGGTGACACCGAAAAGTGTCAGTAACACCGAAAAGTAAGAGAAGAGCCTGATGGGAGCTCTCTTTGGCTATTGATAACCAGCAGAAATATTGTGTTCTTTCTGATTTTCTCAGTTTGAAGGGATCAGCTCCAGTTAACTTTTGGAAAGCAGCTACCTATAGCCATCAAATAACTTAGGTTTAAAAATATGGGTTTGATGTACTTTTTTTACTTAAAATGTCAAAAGAGATTACTATAAAGCATAAAGTGGGAATAGATAAAAATGATTCCTTGATTGATTGATTATTTAGAAACTAGCAAAAAAAGAGAATTTTCTCATAAGAGGATGTTTTTTCAGAAATGGGTACAAAGAAAAAAAATCATAATGCTGTATGTTTCAGGCATGTTTATGTAAAGTTTGTACTTAATTGAAAGTCCTGTGTTTATTCTGCAGCCTTTCTGCTGTTTCTCTTGTCTGAAGTTTGTGTAGGACAGATAGAGCCCTTGGGAGGTCTTCATGACTTTTTTTGTTAAAAGCAAATGTTCTCGTCTACATAAGCATTGCTTTCCAGTACACCTGCCAGGAAAGCACAATTCTGCCTGTGCTGATGATGTTACCGGTTTTAGCTATGAAAATTATCTGGGTGCTGGAGGCCCTATATTCAGGCTTTCTTCTTATAATAAGGCCCGTGGGCAATGATAGGTTATTTTAGCATTTTCAGCACATGGGAAATAGCAAATGTGCTCAGAGAGCCTATTAAAAGAATAGCTCAGTGAACTGGGTCTGAGTTTTACTGAGATATGTCAAAGTTGGCTTGCCACTGTAAAAGACACTAAATAGTAAATGATACTATTCTTTATTCTCTTCCGAGTTTCACTGGCGTGTCTAGGGTCTTTCCCATGTAAAACTGTAAACATTGTAATGATCAGGCATGTTACCAAAATTAAAGATTTTGATAGATGGCTGCATTTTCCACCAGTAAAAGCAATTTGACAGATTGCACAGAATTCAGACCCAGAAATATTCAAATGGCTCTGCTTGGGGGCAAGATAGATGAGGAAAGACACACAGAAACAGGCAAAAGGATCATTGCTTTAGTTCATTCCACACAATGTTCGAAGCGTTTAAAGATCAGAGCATTTCCTTCAGCATTCTTATTTGACTTCAGATTTCATTTTGTGTAAAATGAGAAAAGACTAATGATAAGCTATGGAAATCAAAATTTAATGAGAAATCTGTTTCTTCTAACATAGTTACCCTACCATGTTATACTATATCAACATGTTTAAAAGTTGTATGATAATACACTTTTTAACCTGAGATCTCTAAATTGCTTCAATGAATGCTAATCCTGAGAGTTTCCCTGCAGGAATAAGAGAAAGGTTTGGGGACTCGGCAGAACCCTGCAGGGACATGGAACCAAAGCCATGGCAATGTGTCATCTCTTATAGCTTATAATCACTCCTAAGCTGCATTCACAGTGTTAGTACAATAAGATGAGGAAATCAGAAATGGTCAGAGAAAGCTCATAATTGAAACCAGTGACGCAGAATGTGTAAGTTATGCCAAAACTCTTTTGATTTCTGTTCCAGAATTTGCTACAAGGGGGCAAATGGATGACTTGGGAGGGTGGGAAAGACATTAGGAGTTGTCTTTATTCTTTTACCTTAAAAGCTTGAGCACCCACCTAACTAGAATGTATACACATCAGCAGGACTGACTACTTTATTAAATAGACACTGTACTCATTGGGGCCTTGGGGGTACTGCTGTTCCTATGTGGGATTTTAATGTTGTAATGTATTGCATCCTAATGTATTAAGTTCATTTTGTTGTACTATATTGGTTGGCATTTTATTAAAATAAATTGTATTGTATCATATTTGTATGTTTTAAGAGAAAATAATATAAAATACATTATTGTACTATTATATAGTGCAAAAACCACAAGTCTGTACCTCTGCCTCTTGAATGGATCCTTTGGTGGCTTGCATTTGGGAAGGGAACGGAGTAAAGAAAAAATCAATAAAGCTTTCAAAGTTCAAGAAATTCTCCTGTTTGGTCTGCTGCCTTGCAACTCAGGTTACTGACAGCTGAGTAACACAGACATGCCCTCACGAACACAGTGATGAAAGCACATACAAAATTATAGTAACTCATCACCACCATGCTATACATCTTCGTAAAAAGTCATTACAAACCTATATCCAAGATCATGTTTTTCCTTTCTAGTTCCAAAAATATTATGCAAAACTCCTTAGGTTTTAGAAATGCTTCTCTCAAAACAAAAAAAAGTAAAGAAAGAAAAATATCCTTGATATTAAAATCTAAAAATAAAGAATTTAGTTCATGATTTTACTCTGTGTTCTAATGAATTCCAATGTAGTGTACCAACTTACTAAAGAGGAAGCAGTAGGTTAATCATAGAAGATAAATTTAGGGAACAAATATGAATGAAACTTTATAGTCAAGTTTTGCTATTTATATATTTCAAATGTTGAGGTGCATATACAATAAAAAATAAAGCTGATGAGTAATAATTCTCTTTCTTTATTCACTAGATCAGGAAGCGCCATACCTCCTGCGAAACCTCAGTGATCACACAGTGGCTGTCAGCAGCTCCACTACTCTAGACTGTCATGCTAACGGCATCCCTGAGCCTCAGATCACCTGGTTTAAAAACAACCACAAAATACAACAAGGACCTGGTAAGAGATGCTTTCCTTGTGTTTACTCTTCCTCGTTGTCCCCTTCTTCCCTTAACGTTGCCACTGCTCCCAGCCAGTACAGCTAGAACCACCTGCGGATAGAGCTGCAAGAAACGGCTCGGGTTCATACTTATATCAACTTCCATGAGGACTGTGTGAGCCAGGTCCTATGCAGACCACATTGCTAACCCGATGGCATCTGCTGTAAACAGTGCATCAGACAGAAATGCTAAGAGCCACTCAGGAAAGGTTTCAGTTCACCTTGACAGCAGGAAAGTGTTGTGAGGATTAGTTCCTTGGCTTGAGGGATAGCGGAGCCTTGAACACTTGGCATGGATGAAGTTCAGAGTGGATTTATAATCTTTTAAATTCACTTATACCAATTTTAATGATTTGGTAAAAAGAATAATATTTTAAATGATATTTTATAATACTGGTAAATAAAATCTAAACTAATGGTCATTTGTTCATTTTTCTTCAACAAAAAATAAATTTTAAAGCAACTAGACTTAAATCAGTAAGTATAAACACCATCTATTGTTTGCCTCATCATTCTATGGTTAAATAAATTTAAAATAAACTTATTTATAATTCTGATTAATAATAACATTTATATTAAAAATAAATTTGCCATTTATTTGCAATACCACAACAACCTAAATCAAAGAATTGGCAATATGAAGTGGTTCTTAAATGTGAGTCTTTTATTCAAAGCCTCCATTTGAATTTAAAGCACAGAAAGGATTGTGGTATAATGACCTTTCTTTCACCCTACTCCTCTAATCAGTCACCAAGTTGAGCAGGTTAAACCTACTAATTACTAAATATTTCTCAAATCCATCCTTTCCTCTGCTTTCTTACTATTATTCTCTTGGTTCAGGCCTGTTATCTATCCTCTCAACATCTTCAGCTCTGTCCTAACCGGTCCCCTTAGCTCTCTTTTCTCTCTTTGTATCTATTTTCCGCACAGCTGTGTAAAATGCAACTGGGAACATGTCACTTTCCTTTCAAAGTGTTCCATTGGCTCTTCATCACAGGACCAAGTTCAAGCATCTGACAGCGAAATCCCTCAACAACTGCCCCTGACTACTCCTACAACTCACCTTAAACTTTATATTCTAGCAAGTGCCAAACTCTCGGAGACCACTGAGTACTCCTGGAGACCACTGCATACTGTGTGCACACACGTTATGCCACTTCAACCTACTATGCTTTTTCTGTTCCTATCTTCCTATCTTCCCTTCACCTAATACCTACCCATCCCTAAGTCCCAGATTGGGTGTTCACCCTCCAGAAAGCCTTACGTGTCTCCACAGAGAGGAGGCAGGTCCCCCATGAGTCTATTATTTATGAATGTTTCGATTCTCTCTTGCTGAGTTGTGTAATCATCAGTTCATATGTCTTTACTATCTTCGCATATTCCTATTGCCCTCTTACTATATAGTGATGTCTTTTATGGGTATACTCTCTTACTATCTGTGCATCATCATATCATGTCCTCATCCTGAAGGCAGATAGTGTAGCTGTGTCTTATTTGCATCTTATTTGTCTTTTCATCCTCAAAACCTGGCATAGTGCTTGGTAATCAATAAATGTTTCATGAATGAATGAATGAATGAATGAATGAATGGTTTCCAGAAAACTTTAGCAAGTTCACCTGATAGCACAAATGCCTAAAGTTGGTGGGGGCGAAAGGGACCATACCATAGAATTCTTAAAGCTAAAGGAAGCTTTGGAATATCTTTTTAAAAAAATATATTTTATTGATTTTTTACAGAGAGGAAGGGAGAGGGATAGAGAGTTAGAAACATCGATGAGAGAGAAACATCAGTCAGCTGCTTCCTGAACGCGCCACTCCCCCACCCACCCCCCACACACACACACATACTGGGGATGTGCCCACAACCAAGGTACATGCCCTTGACTGGAATCAAGCCTGGGACCCTTTAGTCCACAGGCCAACGCTCTATCCACTGAGCCAACCCGGTCAGGGCACTTTGGAATATCTTTAGCCTCATTTGTAAGACATGTAGTTTCATAGAAAACTAATCCCTTGAGGTATTCTACCAAAATAAAAAGATGAATAAATAAATAGCTTGTGAAACCATACCTATAAGTAATGTCTTCCCCTTAGAGATTCAGTGTTCACACCAGTATGTTAAGCACCCAAAGAAGTCCTGTACTAAAGAAATCAGGTAAACTATGGTTTCAAGTTCTGTATTCCCCCAACTTTCTCATTCACAAAATGCTCTTCATGAAATGTTAATGTGAGATGTTGGGTGATTCTTTGAAGGAAGTAAATTTGACTTAAGTTCCGTTTCCATACTTTGGATATAGGTTAAAGAATTAGAGTTGAGCAATTTTGAAAGCTCAAGAGCATTCTGGGACTAGAAGATGAACAAGGCAAGAGAATGTCCCAAGGCATTTGCTACAAATAGAAAGATTATGAGGTATTAGGGAGGTTTGAGTCCTAACATTGCCCTCATGGGTCAGAGGATTTGGGCAACTCACTCTTTAATCTCTGAGCCTCTATTTCCTTATTTATAAAATTGGAATAATACTGACAACACAGGCATATGGTGAGGTTTAAATGAATTAATATGACTCAGCTGGCACACTGTCATGACTTAGTAAATGCTACCTCTGACCGACATCATTTATGTAAAAATTAGTCAATGAGTTGTCAAATGCCAAACAACTCTAAATCCAATAAAGGTAACTTCCTCCCAGCTTTCTTTGATCTTCTGAGGTCCAAAAGAAAAATATGTAAAAAGTCTTATAGAAATTCTTATATAAAATATTTTCTAAATATTATTCTAATATGCTCCTATTAGGATTTATTGAGCTCAACTATACTAAGTTGTCTATTTTATCTCCCTTCCCCTTTTTTTACTCTTTAAAACTACTACAGCTCTTTGGAAAGGAATGTCTTAATTTTCTGAAGATAATCTCTTATGTGCATATAGTATTTACAAAGTTTTATATGTAAGTTTCCTATCTGAGGCAGTGAATTCAACAGCCAATGCAATACACTCTGTGACTATCACACTTATGTTCATGCATGTAGTTATCTTTAGATATACCAATTCTTTCATCGTTTTTCTTTTTACAAACCTCTAAGTAAAGATTACAGGTAACCAAAGTGATAATCCTTGACTCACTGGTAACCAAAGCTGAAATGGAAAAACACTGAGATCACAAACTGAAAACTAGTCCATAATGTACTAAATCTTTGGAAAGTTAGACTGAGTTTAAAAGTCTGAAAATAAACTACGTTCTTAAGAGACTTGAGAGGCATCTTTTGTATTAAGCCTGGCAACTCAAGAAGAATGTATATACTGACAGTACTTTAGTGACCTTAGATCACTGACAGAATCGGGCCCATTATCACTGTTATTTGTTAAATGACAGCTCACTCTATTCCAAAGAAAATATGAGAGAGGAAGCAGGGCACACATGAGGGCTCACGCTCTAGAGCCACATTTCCTTTCAGGAAAACCTTTCAGTGGGGCACAGCCGTTCTATAGGAGAAATGCAATTTTAAGAAAGTGTTATGAAAGCTGAGTAGTAAAGTCTTGGGCCAAAGGGCATCAAGCAGAAGCGAAAGAGATCCTCAGCACGCAGGCCCAGGAAAGCATGTGCTCGGGGACATGAGGCCATTCCACCAGGCAACCCAGATGGAAGAGCCCAGGCGCCCTGGAAACCGTGCTGCCTGACGCTCCACGGAGTGCGCACTCTGCTGCCAGCCTGGCAGCTCCAGCCCAGTGCAGGCTCTCTGGGCCGTTCCCACTCACTCCGTCAGTCTCTCCCTCTCCTCTCCCCACCCCGCCTCGGGCCAGAGGCTGCCTTCACTAGGGACCCTTCTTTCCCACTCCTCTTCTCTGCTGTCTGGGTTTCGTTTCAGTTCATGTCACAGAGCACATCACTCAGTTGTTCTCTTGTCTTATGTGTGCTTATTTTTAAAAAATGTATATATTTTTATTGATTTCAGAGAGGAAGGGAGACGGAGAGAGAGATAGAAACATCAATGATGAGAGAGAATCATCAATTGGCTGCCTCCTGCACCCTCCACTGGGGATCACGTGCCCTGACCAGGAATCGAACCATGACTTGGTTCATAGGTCAATGCTCAACCACTGAGCCATGCCGGTCACGCTATGTGTGCTTATTTTTAAAACCTTTGTAGTTAGCTATAATATCTTAATACACCTTCATTGAATAAATAATAAATATTGATTGAGCTTTCACCAGATACCACGGCACTGTGTTAGGAGTTTTACAAATATCTCATTTACTTTCACAGGTGTTATCTGAGGTGGGTAATATTACTAGATGCATTTCACAGTCTGTTTTAACTTAACAAGCGCTTGTCAGGTACCTGGTTCCATTCCGAGCACTTTATTAATACTAATTTGTTTGTTCCTCAAAACAATTTTATGAAGTTTGCTAAATTGTTATGCCTGATTTACAGACCAAAGGATGAGGGAGTGGAGACAGAGATGAGGAATAACTGGCTCCAAATCATAGAGTTAGTGGGTAAGTGACCAAGGCTCATGCCAGAAGCGTGACTGTGGGGCTGGGCGCTGCACACTGAGGCTGTGCAGCTCAGCATTGCCTCACATCACTCACGAAAGGAGAGATAGGTACTAGTTTTAAATGACCTCATGTATTTAAAACAATATCTTCTCATTTCCAACCCTTAAAGATTGAGCTTCCTAAAGACTCCAGTTTAATTTTTAAATGTATTTACTAATTTTTAAAAAATATTTAGAGCATTTTTTAAAGAGTGGACATGCCATATATAAGGTTAAAAAATCATTTTGAACCCGAATCTAATTACTTTTCAGTGTTAAATGATCCAGGATGGATTCCATATTAGCCCACCACTCTTCTACTCATTCAACAAACATTAATAAGACATACTTTGTGTCTGGTGCTGTGCCAGGCTTGGTGAATACAGCAGTGAACAAGAAAACTACAATCTACCCTGACCAGTGCACTCAGTGGTTAGAGTGTCGGCCCATGCTCCGAAGGGTCACAGGCTCAATTGCAGGTCAAGGGCATGTACATGGGTTGCAGGTTTGGTCCCAGCCGGTCGGGGCATGTGTGGGAGGCAACTAATCAATGTGTCTCACATCAATGTTTCTCTCTCTCTCCCTCTCTTCCTCCCTCCCTTCCTTCTACTTTCTCTAAAAACATCAATGGGAAAAATATCCTTGGTTGAAGATTAACAAAACAAACAAACAAAATACTAAAATCTGAATAACCTAATATCTAAAGTAATTAACTCATGTGTTTAAATGCATGCAGCTTCTTCAAGCTGCAACCTTGTGTGTTCTAACTTACTCCTTATCATCATGTCAATTGGGCACCAGATTTAATGAGTCTAAAAATGGAATAAAGTGAATTAACAAATGGGACAATAGAAACGATTATGGCTCACAGGATTTTAATCACAGGATTAAAATACAGAGAATGGGCCCAGGCCGGGTAGCTCAGTTGGTTAGAGAATTGTCCCAATACTCTAAGGTTGCGGGTTCAATTCCTGGTCAGGGCACATACAAGAATCAACCAATGAATGCATAAATACGTGGAACAACAAAACTCTCTCTCTCTCTCTCTCTCTCTCTCTCTAAGTAAAAAAATAAATATATTTTAAAAATACAGAGAATGGCAGACAGTTAAAGAGGAAATAAAAGAAAATATGCAAGAAGTAATAAAGGTAGGAGAACCTCCACATTAAAACTGAGTAAAGAAGCAACTGATAACTATTAAGAGGGACTAATGGGGTGCAGAGAGTTGAAAAAGGAAGGTAATTTGAGACACATTTACTTCGAAGAGACAGGTGAAAAGAGGATGGACCAACTCACCTAAGTATAGCATAACGGACTGGGCATAAAAGAAAAATGGAATGTGAAAGGACCGAGACCAAAAAAGGCACCACACAAGGGCTCTAATTGGAGACAAATTCTATGTGACAGTGGCTGCTTTGAGTATGATTTGATTCTTAGGGGTATAGAGACAGCAAAGCTCTTTTAAGAAACATGTAAAAGGTATGCATCCAGACTTGGAACAATGGAATGAGGTTGCGGGTTCAATCCCTGGTCAGGGCACATACAAGAACATATGAATCCCTTGTCTTCATTACTTCTCCTGACACCTGCCCAAGGGACCAGCAGTTCCTTCAACAGTCACCTTTCCACTCCATATTGCACAGATTCTCCAATGAGGCCCTAACTATGTTTAAAGAACATATTGTGTAAGCAAGGTATGCTGTTGGCATCTTCCTTCAGAGTTGGCACTGTGAGGAGTCAAGATATGTTTGCAAAGCGGATAAAGGCCTAACTAGCCTGGATTTACACTGACACAGAATGAACCATCTCACAAACGACTGTGCAGAGAAAACTGGGTTTCTGAAAAAGTGATTAAAATGGTGAACTAACTAACGAACTCTCCTTCTCTGAAAATATTTAAGAGAACAGAAGGCAATATTGACCTGCGATGTTTTTAGTCAATCCTGCCTGAACCCCCCAAAACTTATCAAACTATTACTTAAACTAAATTTCTGTGACAGCAAAACATTTTCAGAATACTTTAAGATTAAAGCAGTAAGACCGGAACAACCAAGAGTTTGGAAAGAGTAAGTTCTGTCTGAAATAGACTGTGGACATTGGCTTAGTTACTGAGTCTTCTGTCTGTTGACATAGCTCTAGATACTGAGGACTCAGTAATGATTAAGGCAGTTATTGCTCTCCAAGAGCCCACAGTGAAGTGGGCAAGTAAGAAAGTCAGTAAGTTTACTACAAAAGGGTAAGTTCCAGAGCAGAGGCATGCATGAGGTGGTAGGAGAGGAACAGAGAAGAGGCTGAAGAGCATCAGAAGTTGCCCAGCCGGTGTGGCTCAGTGGTTGAGTGTTGACCCATGAACCAGAAGATCATGGTTCAATTCCAGGTCAGGGCACATGCCCGGGTTGCAGGCTCAATCCCCAGTAGGGAGCATGCAGGAGACAGCCAAATGATGATTGTCTCTCATCATGGATGGTTCTATCTCTCCTTCTCCCTTCCTCTCTCTGAAATCAATAAAAACATTTTTTTTTAAAAAAAAGAGCATCAGAAGGTGCTTTCTAGAGCAAATCAAGTGGCCAGGTCAAGAAAGGAACATGTGCAAAGTTGCTGAGGCTTATCATGAACTGTCAATAGGTCAGTATGGTTCACACCAGAGTTACATTTGGGATATAGCAGGGACAGAAACTAGAAATTTCTGCCTAATAAAAATATAGCAGAATATCACCATGTACAACCTCTAAGTCAAAGTTGTGTCTAATCTACCTAGAAGAAGAAGGGATCATGTCATACCAAATATCAAAATGTATTCTCAAGTAATCATAACTTGTGTGGGATAGATAAAGAGGTCACTGTGAACAAATAAAGAACCTGAAAACAACAATACAAATATATGGAAACTTAGCATCTGATAGAACTGACACCACAACTCAGTGGGAAGAGAATAGATTATTGAGTAAATTATCCTGGGATAATTGGCTATTTGCATGGTAAAAATCAGATTTCTACCTCAAATCAAACACAAATCCCCTTTTCCCAAAAAATTGAGGTGAATTAAAGACTTAAGTGAGAAAAGACAGAAATCTGAATAGATCTTTCAAACAGAATTTTCTTTAATTTTTAGAATAAAGTATATAAGGGGAATACTTCATATCAGAGTAGAAAAAGAAATTTTTAAACAAGTAACAGAAAGCACAAGGATAATGGAAAATATTGATAAATTTTACTATGTTATAATTTTAAAGGCTTTTGTATTAAAATTTCACCATAAACAAAGTTTAAAACTATTCATGGAATGGGGAAAACTTAACTTATTTAACCAACAAAACATCAGTATCCAAAACATATTTAATAAAACTAAAATCATTGAAAAAAAGACAAATAGGTTAATAGAAATATGGGCAAAAAAACATGAACAGGCAATTCACAGGAAAAGAAGCCTGAATGGCCAACAAAAATGGAAAAAGATGTTCCACCTAACTAGTAATCAGAGAAACGTAAATTAAACCCACTGCAAGATGCCATTCACACCCATCATTTTGCCGTAATTAAAACATCAGGAATTCCAGTCAAGATAGCAGATTAGATGGACACTGCACTCAGCTCTTCCCATGACCACATCAAAATGACTAAATTATGGAACAATCTACCTGGATAACCATCTGAAGACGAGCTGAACAGAGGTCCTATAACTAAGGATATAAAGAAGCAACATGGAGAACAGAAAGAGGGGAGGAGATGCAAAACTAGCAGGCCCCACACCCAGGTGCTGCAGTTGAGAATGCTGAGGGTCTTCTCAGCTGCAGAGGTTCCTTCTGAAGGGGGAGCATCTCAGCCCCATGCCAAGCACTCCAGCTGACACGCCAGTTTTGGGAAGAGGAGCCCACCAACACTTGGCTGAGAAAATCAGCAGGGATTCTGTCCTTTGAGCTAGCCAAAGGCTGCTGGAAGCCCAGGTGCCCTCTTAAAGGGCCAGCACACAAACTCGCTTACAGGCACTCACCTTAGGTTCTGGTGGAGGGATCGTGGCTCAAGGGGTGCCAGAGACAAAGGAAGAAAAACTGAGTTGTGTGGCTTTGGGGCAAGGGCTGGAGGGATGGCCACTAATGTCCCTGTGTTAAGCCCTCTCTCCACACAACCAAATCTGAATCTGCATTAGCCTGTGAACTCCACTGATTACTTCCTCCCTGATTACTTCCTGAGACCCCTTCCCACCACAAAGGTCTGCAGGCCCCAGGCAGTGGCATCTAAGTACCCTTAGA
The DNA here is from genome assembly GCF_000412655.1 of Myotis brandtii. Taxonomy (NCBI): domain Eukaryota; kingdom Metazoa; phylum Chordata; class Mammalia; order Chiroptera; family Vespertilionidae; genus Myotis; species Myotis brandtii. Next base: position 1,094,184 of record NW_005369552.1, on the reverse strand, counting down.
TTTTTGCTGAGTAGCTTCACACCTAGCTCTGACACCAAATCTGAATCTAGTTATTGATGAACACCACTTGCCCCACCCTGGGGACTCCCTGAGACTCTGCCTTACCCAGCCCAGGACTCTTTCAGCAACAGAGCCTTATGGGTAGCCAGCAGGCAGTAGGTCTCAGAGTGTGTTGGGTCTTTTACTGCCCTGTTCCTGGCCCAGTACTGGTTGCAGCCAGTCTCAGATCACAGCATGGCCCCTCCCACACACATCCAGGCCTAACACAGGCAGCTACCAACCTCAGATCACTTTGTAGCTACTAACAGATAGCTTTGGACCTGTCACAGGCAGCATCTGAGGTTGACCCGCCCCCGAGTCCTTCCCAAGAGGCCCCAGAACCAACATACCCAGGTGCCAGCTTCAAAACAGAGAACCACCTAATTAGCTTCATAAGTGGCACACCCAAAGGGAGGTCTCAGCTGGGCACATCCTGCTCTGTGGAGTCAGCCTATGACAGCAGCTTGTACACTATGATTGTGGCCAATCCTCACAGCCAGCGAGCCTGAGGGTGCCACCCACTGATGTGCCAATAGAAATCAAGACTCAACTACAACAGAAGGGAACACACAACCTACACAAGGGACCTTCCTGGAGCACTCGGCTCAGGTGCTAAAGGAGACTATGCCACTGGGCCCCAGAGGACACCTACTACATAAGGCCACCCTGCCAAGACTTAGAGACATAGAAGATCTACTAATACATAGAAACAAACACAGAGGGACAGGTAAAATGAGGAGACAAAGAAACGTGTCCCATGTGAAAAAAAAAGAGAGAGAAATCTCCAGAAAAAGAACTAAATGACATGGAAGCAAATAATCTACCAGACACAGAGTTCAAAACAATGGTTAAAAGGATGCTCAAGGAACTTAAAGAAAAATAGATAAACTTGGTAAGAACATCAACAAAGAGATAGTAAGCATAAAAAAGGACATATAAACTATAATAAAGAACAAATTAGAAATGAAGAATAAAATAACTGAACTGAGGAATATATCCTAAAAAACACAAAACACCAATCTGAAAGAATATATGCACCCCTATGTTCATAGCAGCACTATTTACAATGGTTAAGATCTAGAAACAGTATGTGAATGGACAAAAAAACTGTGGTACATTTACAGGATGAAATACTATGCAGCTGTGAAAAATAAAGATCTCTTACCCTTTGAGACAGCATGGAGGGACCTGGAGAGTATTATGCTAAGCAAAATAAGCCAAATCAAGTATCACATGATCTCACTTATATGTGGAATATAATGAACAAAACAAACTGATGTACAAAATAAGTCCAGAGGCATAGAAGCATGGTACAGAACTCAGAAGGAAGGGTAGATGGGAAGAGATTAAGCAAAGAACTTAAAGACATATATGCATAGCCCATGGACACAGAAAATAATTTGGTGAAGGCCTGGGGTGGGGTGGGAACCGTATGGAGTGGGGTAATGGGAGAAAAATGGCAGACACCTGTAATACTCTCAACAATAAAGATGAATAAATAAATAAATCTCTATATATAAAAGCTTAAGCGACCCTCACAACCGAACAGATGACCGAACAGGCTGCTTGGGGTGACCAGGCCGGCAGGGAGGTTAGTGAGGGACGACCAAATGACTGAGCAGCAGGCTGCAAAGATGGCGGCACCCGCAGCCAATAAGGAGGGAATATGCTAATTGACTGCCACCCCCTCAAACATGGTGGCACCCATAGCCACAAGACGGTCGCGCCCAGTCCCCTCAGCTTTGCCAGGGCGACAGGTGCACGGCAAGGCCAGGCCCGCCCCCAGGCAGGCCCG
>NW_005369552.1:1089607-1092088 GCF_000412655.1 Myotis brandtii | reverse complement strand
AATAAATAAATAAATAAATAAATAAATAAAAATACACTGGAAGGACTTAACAGCAGATTAGATGCAGCAGAGAATCAAGTCAGTGATTTGGAAGACAAGTTAGCAGAAGACACTCAATCAGAACAGCAAAAAGAAAAAATAAATTAAAAATTGACAATAGCCTAAGGGACTTCTGGAACAACATCAAGAGTAACAACACTGGCATCATAGAGACACCAAAAGGAGAAGAGAGAGAGCAAGGGATTGAAAATCTATTTAAAGAAATAATGACTGAAAACTTCCTTAACCTAGCAAAGGACAAAGACATACAAGTTCAGGAAGCACAGAGTCCCAAACAAGATAAACCCAAAGAGACCCACACCAAGACACATCATAATTAAAGTTGCAAAGGTGAAAGACAAAGAGAGAATCTTAAAAGCATCAAGAGAAAAATAGTTATTTACCTATAAGAGCTTCCAAAAGACTATCAGCTGATTTCTCAACAGACACTTTTCAGGCTAGAAAAATTAGCATGAAATATTCAAAGTGATGAAAAGCAATCAAGACTACTCTACCCACTAAGGTTATTCATTTAAAATTGAAGGAGTGATAAAGAATTTCCCAGACAACAAAAGGCTAAATGAATTCATCCCCACCAAATCAGTATCACAAGAAATGTTAAAGGAACTTCTTTAAGAAGAAAAAAGATAAAAAGGGACATAAATATGAGTAATAAAATGGCAATAACAACATTCCTATAACTACTTTGAATGTGAATGGACTTAATGCTCCAATCAGAGTAGCTGAATGGATTAGAAAATAAGACCCATATATATGCTGTCTACAAGAGATGCACTTCAGATCAAAACACACATGCAGACTGAAAGTAAAGGGATGGAAAAAGATATTTCATGCAAATGGAAATATTTAAAAAGCTGGTGTAGCAATACTTACATGAGACAAAAATAGACTTTAAAACAAAGTTATAATAATAGATGAAGGACTTTATATAATGGTGAAGGGATCAATCCAACAAAAGGATATAACACTTGTAAACAGTTATGCACCCAACATAGGAGCACCTAAATATATAAAGCAAATAGTGATGGACATAAAGGGAGAGACCTACAGTAATAGAGTCATAGTAGGGGACTTTAATTCCTATTGACATCAGTGGATAGATTTTTCAGACAGAAAATCAACAAGGAAACAGTGGCCTTAAATGACACATTAGACCAGATGGATTTAATTTATATGTTCAGAGCATTTCACCCCAAAGCATTACAATACACATTCTTTTCAAGTGCACATGGTACATTTTCCAGACAAACCACATGTTAAGCCACACACAAAAAAAGCCTCAATAAATTTAAGAAGATTGAAATCATCCCAAGCATCTTCTCCAACCACAATGGTATAAAACTAAAAATCAATTACAAGAAAAAACTGAAAAACACACAAACACATAGAGACTAAATAACATGCTACTAACATACTCAATGTGAAGCAGCTAAAAATGTTTTCCTTAAGGAACAAGATAGCATTGTCCACTTTCACCACTTTTATTCAATATAGTATTAGAAACCTAGCTACAGCAATCAGACAAGAAAAAATAAAAGGCATCCAAATTGGAAAGGAAGAAGTAAAACTGACTTATTAGCTGATGGCATGATACTATATATAGGGAACACTAAAGATTCCACCAAAAAGCTGCTCAAACTGATAAATGAATTCAGTAAAGTAGCAGGATACACAATTAATATTTAGAAATCGGTGGAATTTTTTTGTTGTTAATCCTCACCCAAGAATATTTTTCCATTGATTTTTTTTTAGGGAGAATAGAAAGGAGGTGGGGGGGGGGGAGGGAGAGAGAGAGAGGAGAGAGAGAAGAGAGAGAGAGAAAACATCGATGTGAGAGAGACACATCTACTGGTTGCCTCCTGCATTCACCCCAACCAGGATCAGGGATGAAACCTGCAACCCAGGTACATGCTCTCAACCAGGAATGGAACCCATGGCCTTCAGTGCATGGGCAGATACTCTAACCACTGAACCACACTGACCAAGGTAAATAGGTGGATTTTTTTTACATTGTAGAAATGCATCTTTATTTAAGAAAGCTATCGAAGATTTTCATCCTTATACAATTGAAAATTTCATGACTAATAGACAAAATTTTTCTTATGATTGCAAAACTTTTTTTGTTTATTAAAGTATAGTTGACATATATATCATTATATTAGTTTCAGGTGTACAACATAGCAATTTGACATTTATATAGATTACAAAGTGATTACCACAATAAGTCTAGTAACCATCTGTCCCTGTACAAAGTTATTATGAATATTATTGACTATACTGCCTATGTTGTACATTACATCCTGTGTCTTACATTTTTTTAAATTAAATCTTTATTGTTCAGATTATTACAGTTGTTCCTCGTTTTTCCCCCCATAGCTCCCCTCCACCCAGTTCCCACCCCACCCTCTGCCCTTACCTCCC
>NW_005369552.1:1083647-1089247 GCF_000412655.1 Myotis brandtii | reverse complement strand
AATTGTGCTGCTATGAACATAGGGGTGCATATATCCTTTCTGGTTGGTGTTTCTAGTTTCTTGGGATATATTCCTAGAAGTGGGATCACTGGGTCAAATGGGAGTTCCATTTTTAGTTTTTTGAGGAAATAGGTGGAATTTTTTACACCAATATTGAACTATCAGAAAGAGAAATTAAGAAAACAATCCCATTTATAGTTGCATCAAAAAAAAAAACCACCCTAGGAATAAATTTAACCAAGGAGGTAAAAGACCTGTATTTGGAAAAGCATGAGATATTGAAGAAATTGAATAAGATATAAATAAATGGAGGCATATATCACTTTCATGGATAGGAAAAACTAACAGCATTAAAATTTCCATATGACCTAAAGCTATCTATAGATCCAATGCAATCCTTATCCAAATACCAATGGTATTTTTCAAAGAGCTAGAACAAATAACCCTAAAATTTATATGGAGCCACAAAAGACCTCAAATACTCACAGCAATCTTGAGGAAGAACAAAGTTGGAGGTATCACACTACCTAATATCAAATTATACTATAAGGCTATAGTAATCAAAACAGCATGGTACTGACACAAAAGTAGACACATAGATCGATGGAACAGAATAGAAAGCCCAGAAATAAACCAATGCCTAGATGGCCATCCAATATATGAGGCAAGAATATACAACAGGGTAAAGACAGTCTATTCAACAAATGGTCCTGGGAAAATTGGAAAGATACATGCAAAAAAATGAAACCAGACCACCTTTTTATACCATATACAGGAATAAATTCAAAATGGATTAAAGACTTAAATGTGAGGCTCAAAACCATAAAACTCCTAGAAAAGGTATAGGAAGTAAGCTCTCTAACATTTCTCTTAGTAGTATTTCTTCTGATATGATTCTTTGGGCAAGGAAAACAAAAGGAAAAACAAATGTGACTACACCAAAGTAAAAAGTTTTTGCGCAGCAAAGGAAACCATCAACAAAACGAAGAGACAACCTATTTAATGGTAGAAGATATTTGCCATTGATACATCTGATAAAGGGTTAATATCCAAAGTTTATAAAGAACTCATACAACTCAAGACCAAAAACATCCAATTAAATTATGGGCAGAGGACCTGAATAGACACTTCTCCAAAGAGGACAACCAGATGGCCAACAGACATATGAAAAGATGTTCAGTGCTGATAATCATCAGAGAAATGCACATTAAAACCATAATCACCTCACAGCTGTCAGAATGGCTATCATCAATAGATCAACGAAAAAGTGTTGGCAAAGATGTGGAAAAAAGGAAACTCCTACTGTTGGTGGGATTACGAATTGGTGCAGCCACTATGGAAAACAGTATGAAGGTTCCTCAAAAAATTAAAAACAGCTCGGCCGGCATGGCTCAGTGGTTGAGCATCCACCTATGAACCAGGAGGTCATGGTTTGATTCCTGGATTGCAGGCTAGATCCTCTGTGTGTGGCATGCAGGAGACAGCCAATCAATGATTCTCTGTCATCATTGATGTTTCTATCTCTCTCTCCCTCTCCCTGCCTCTCTGAAATCAATAAAAATCTTTTTTATAAAAATAAATAAATAAATAAGACCACCTTATGACTCAGAAATTGAACTTCTGAGTATATAGCCAAAGAAATCCAAAGCACTAATCTGAAAAGATACATGCATCCTTATGTTCATTGCAGCATTATTTACAATAGCTAAGATATGGAAGCAACCAAAGTGCCTGTCAATAGAACAGTGGATAAAGAAGGCACTGTACTAGTACATATATCTGATGGAATATTACTCAGCCATAAAAAAAAGAAATCTTACCATTTGCAACAACATGGATGGACCTAGAGGGTATTATGCTAAGTGAATTAAGTCAAACAGAAAAAGACAAATATCATATGATTTCACTTATACATGAAATCTAAAGAACAAAATAAATGAACACACAAAACAAACAGACTCACAGATACAGAGAACAAATTGAGTGTTGCCAGATGGGAGGGTGTTGGGGGGATGGGTGAAAAGATAGAGATTAAGAAGTACAAATTGGTAATTACGAATAGTCATGGGGATGTAAAGTACAGCATAGGGAATATAGCCAATAATATTGTATTAACCACGTATGGTGCCAGGTGGATACTAGAATTATCAGGGGGATCATTTTGTAAATTATATAATTGTCTAACCACTATGCTGCACACCTGAAACTAATAGAAAATAATATTAGCCCAAAGTGTTTTGGCTCAGTGGATAGAGCATCGGCCTGCAAACCAGAGGGTCCCGGGTTCAATTCCGGTCAAGGGCACGTACCTTGGTTGCAGGCTCCAACCTGGTCAGGGCAGGTGCAGGTGGCAACCATTCGAAGTATTTCTCTCACATTGATATTTCTCTCTGTCTTTCCCTCTCTCTCCCATTCTCTCTAAAATCAATGAAAAAATATCCTCAAGTGAGGATTTAAAAATAAATAAATAAATAAATAAAATAATATTCGATGTCAATTCTAACTGAAAAATATAATTAAAATAATTAAAAAATAAATTTACAGGAGGCATCTCCAAGGTATATTATTAATTACAAATAAATTATTTATAATTTACTTACAGATATCTATGCAATTATGAAAATATGTTATTGATTTAAATGTTTTTGTTTTTTAAAAATATGATAACACCAATTATTGGTAAGTATGTGGGGAATTGAAAGCTCTTCTCACTTCTGGTTAAACTGTAAACTGGTATCTTTTGGAACAACATTGTGATACTTGGTAAAACTGAAAATGGGATTACCTTGTAACCCAGCACTGGGAGATGTGCATAACTCCGTACACAGAGCTGTGTCCACTGTGCACTGTAGCCTTCTTTGTAGTAGCAAACAAGTAAAAACAACCTATCTATTCTATAGCAAAGAAGTAAGTTTTTAAAAATCTGTGGCTTTTTTTATACAATGGAATATTATACAGTTAAAAATGAACTCCAGCTACATGTGTCAGCAAGGGTGAATATTAAAACATTGTTGAACAGAAAAAAAACAAGTTGAAAAATGACACATGCTGTATGATTCAACTTATTTAAAATTTTGAAACCCACAAACCAATATTACATATTTTAGAGAGATACAAACCGTATGTAGAAAATGCAGTCAGGAGAACGGCATGCACCAGCTCCAGGATAGTGGTGCCTCTGGACAGAGCGGGAGAAGGAAGGGATACGCTATACATTTTATTCATATGAAAGAGAGAGGGGTCGAAAGCAAATATGGCAAAATGTTGACATCTGATTATCTTAACGGTGGGTACATCGATCATATTTTTCTGTATTTTTTAATGTTTAAAATCAATCACAATGAAAAAAATGAACTAAAAAAAAAGAGCCCTTTTAAAAAGGTGAGTTCCTCAGTAGAACAGAGCCTGTATCACAGGAATTGGGTCATAGAAAGTGAGTAGCAATCGGTAAAGGCATCAAAGAAAGTAAAGGAGGCCACTATGGATAAGTAGGGGCAGAAGATTTGAATTATGAGGAAAAAAAAAAGTAGGTAAAAACTGGCCTATTTTTGTGAGAAGGGAAATAAATAGCAAGAATAGAGGCTGAGCCCTAACCGGTTTGGCTCAGTGGATAGAGCGTCAGCCTGCAGACTGAAGGGCCCCAGGTTCGACTCCAGTCAAGGGCATGTACCTTGGTTGCGGGCACATCCCCAGTAGGAGGTGTGCAGGAGGCAGCTGATCCATGTTTCTCTCTCATCAATGTTTCTAACTCTCTATCCCTCTCCCTTCCTCTCTGTAAAAAAAAAAAAAAAAAAAAAAGTAGAGGCTGAGATTTTGAGTGGTCTATCTGATGCTCGCGCATCAATGTCTGTGCCATTTGTTATGGTCCAATGTGAAGGCAAGTCAGAAAGAAGAACTTTGCTTGCTGATTTTGGACATCCTCTTGCCTCATCTCCTCTCCTCCATCGGATGGAAAGAGGAAACTGAGTCAAATGACGTTAGCTCATCAGCTTCCTTGGCACTATCCTCTCACCTCCACAATTCCACATCTGTCTCCGTGGCTGAACTCTAAGTCCTTTGGCTTCACTTGTTCAGGGTGTTGACCTTAAACTGGGATTTGAGTGATAGAAAAATTGGTTGAGGTTCAGGTAGGTCTGCTGCAAGAGAGGATTATGGGCAACAAGATGGCTGCTATTATAAACATTCATTGCCCCTGACCACCCACTACCAAGCATACTTTTACTTTCTGTGATTGCCACGGATTCCATATCTTAAACTTTTCAAAGTTTCAAAGCTTCACTTGAGTTATCTCAATTGACCGCATAGCAATACCATGAAATAGGCAAAGCAGGTATCATTCTCATTTTACAGGTGGCTTACCAGTCAGAAAGAGGTCAGACGAGTTCGCCAGGATTACAGAGGAGAACTCTCGTTTTCCCCGTCATCTGGGCTTAGAACACTGAAACCCTCTAGAGCTCATCTGTCTATTCCTGTATCCAGCAAAGCACCAGTTCCTTTAGATCGTTTCTACATAGTATCTGTTTCCATTTCTTCTTCTCCACCTCCTCTTCCACTCTCCACCTTTGGATCCTCACCACCCGCTGCCTGAATTAGAACTGGGGAGCTGGCTTTCCAGATGCCACTTTTTCCTCATTCCTCTCCATCCTGCATTACCTTTCTAGACTAAACTTCCTTAAACATTGCTTTCATTATGTCATTTCCTTGCTCAAAATCTTTTGACGCTCTCTTTCTTTCTATGTTGAATGGAAGCTCTTCAGCCAGGATTTCAAAGTTCTCCTTAATCTGAACTCACCTTTTCAACTTCTCAAAACAGGTGCTTTAAAAATAAAAATGGGTTTGCGGGGAGGACAGAAGTGGGCTGGAAGAGATTAATGGGGGGAAAGGAGGACCTATGCAATGCTTTCAACAATAAAGATTTAAAATAAATAAAATAAAATAAAAAGGGATAGGTGGAGGGGGAAGGGGGAATAGAGGGGGCAAAAGGTGCTGGAAAAATAAAATAAAAATAAAAATGGTAACCAAACACATGCAAGAATGTACAAAGAAACCCAAATTAAAACAACAGAAAATAAAATAAAAATGGATAGGTGGAGGGGGAAGAGGGAATAGAGGGGGCAAAAGGTGCCGGAAAAATAAAATAAAAATGGCAACCAAACACATGCAAGAAACCCAAATTAAAACAATAGCCTGGCTGGTGTGGCTCAGTGATTGAGCGTCCACCTATGAACCAAGAGATCATGGTTCAATTCCCTGTCAGGGCACATGCCCGGGTTGCAGGCTCGATCCCCAGTAGGGAGCGTGCAGGAGGCAGCGGATCAATGATGTTTCTCTCTCATCGATGTTTCTAACTCTCTATCTCTCTCCCTTCCTCTCTGTAAAAAATCAATAAAATATATTTTAAAAAAACAAAACAAAAAAAACAACAGCCTAGCTGGTGTGGCTCAGTGATTGAGCTTCCACCTATGAACCAAGAGATCATGGTTCAATTCCCTGTCAGGGCACATGCCCGGGTTGCAGGCTCGATCCCCAGTAGGGGACGTGCAGGAGGCAGTGGATCAATGATGTTTCTCTCTCATTGATGTTTCTATCTGTTCCTCTCC
>NW_005369552.1:1069673-1083424 GCF_000412655.1 Myotis brandtii | reverse complement strand
CTCAGTCTGTGGCTTGGAGCCGACATATGCAAATTAGCCGCCATCTTGGCTGACAGTTAATTTGCATATACTCACTGATTAGCCAATGAAAAGGGTAGCGGTCGTACGCTAATTACCATGTTTCTCTTTTATTAGTGTAGTTCATGCCCGGTGTCACCTCTCCTGCTCCCCCGAGCCCCTGGCCTTGGTGGCTTTCACCCCTGCCTCCACCCTCTGACTGAGATTTGCATGTTCCACTAACCCAGGCAGGTGGAGGGTGGCGGCACCAGGCTTTTAGCTGCCTCAGGGCAGAACACTAACCTGACCATGGGTGTGACGGCAGCCATGAGCATGGGGGAACACTTATGTTATATTGGGGAGTGGGGAGTCAGAATTTGATAATTTGGAGAAGTCTTACATTTCACCACTAAATTTTTTTTCTCTCTCCCAGCACCCTATTTCACGCCTTTTTCTCTCTCTTCAAAACTCCAAAATTCCCTCCTCTTCCTGAATTTAAACACGAGTACCACTTATTTATTCAGAATATATATCATCAGATTATCCAATTTACCTGTCCTTTATACTCTGCAATCCTTCCTGTTAAAATGAATTAACTATTCCTATTCTTAACCAAGAACAATTTGGGCACAGAATTCCATTCCCTCCCACATCAGAAATTTTACTCCTAGCATTATTTCTTCTGTTCCCGCATCATCTCTCTCTCCCTCTCTCCCTCTCTCCCTCACTCAGATTTTTCCTATTAACACAAAAGCATACTATAAAATTTCACATTTTGAAAAAGAATTCATTCTTTGGCCTCATGTCATTCTCCAGCTACCTCCTTGAAAGTAATCTCTACTTCGTCATCTCCCATTCTTTAAGGGGCAGTAATCATGCTATTGCTCCCACACTTCACAGAAATGGCTGGTTGTCAAACCCAGTGGTCAGTTATCACTGTTCACCTTAGTCTCTCAGCAGAATTGCACAGAACTGACCGCTCTGTCCTTTGTGAATGCTCTCCTTGCGTTCTGAGACTCCCACCCTCCTTGGATTCTGACACTCCCGCCCTCACTGGGTTCTGAGACTCCCGCCCTCCCGTTTTCTTGCCACCTCAGGGGCTACTCCCTCTCTGTTGCTGCTTCCTTTTCCTGGAAGGTCCCTTTGCTCAGTCTTACGAGATGCTCTCTTCTCTATCTGGACTCACAACCGATGAGGTTTATTTCTATCCCTGTGGCTTTACATGCCTTCTGTGTGTTGGTTCCATACAGCTGTCTCTAATCCCCATCTTCTGCCTGAGCTCCAATGAAACCTCCTTTGGGGTATGTAATAGGCACATCAAACCGTGTGCAAAACAGAACTCTTGGTTTTCCTCCCATGAACCTGCTCCCCCACAAGAAAGGTACCACTATTCTCCCAGGTATTCAAATCATTAATGTATTACTCCTTTTCACCTGCCACATGCTAATCCCTATGCAAGCTGATTGGTTCTGCCTTCACAAATATTTCCCAAACCACCAATTCTTACAACTTCCAACATAGTCTCTCTAGGATAAAGCCACATATCTTTCATAGACAACTTCAAAAGCTTGCTAACTGCTCTCCCAGCTTCCACCCTGGCCCTGTGCAGTCTTGCAGCCCTCCAGTGGCTTTCTTCTGTGCTTAGAATAAAATCCTAAATCTTTACCATGGCTGTGTGCTCTCCTACCTCTCATCTCCCCGGGTGCTTGTTCTTCTCTATTCACAGTGGTCTTTTCACCTTTCTGTAAGCTCATTCTTACCCCAGGGTCTTTATGTTTGCAACTCCCTATGCCTGAAATGCCCTTTTCCAGATCTCTAAATGGCTCACTCTTTCCCATCTTTCAAGTATCTGCTCAAACGTCACTTCCTCAGAGAGCCTTCCTAAAACGCCCTGTCTACAATAGCTTCCTCACCGTCCTTAACCCATGATCCCCTTAACCGGGTTTATTTCCTTCTCAGACTTTTTAGCTACTTGCTATTACATTCTTTATTTTTAATTCTCTAAAACTATCATTTAAGCCCTTTGTAGGCAACGATTTATTTGCCTTGCTTATTGTCTTACTAGCATCTAGAATAGTGTCTAATAATGGAGCTCAAAAATATTTATTATGTGAATGAACCAACTGTGTAAAAAAAAAAAAGTCCACTTAAAAGACTAGAGGAAAAATATCTGAGGGATAAGATTGCAGGTTTGGTTGTTTTCCTTTTTTTTACGTCTTCTTTATGCTTTTCACTGGTTCTCAACTTTTCTATATTGAATACATTTTAATCAGGGGGAATACAAACTATTTAAACTAATAAAATATATCCTACAGTCTGGTCAGGCCCACTTTATCACTCAATGCATGTTTCTTTCAGTGTCAAGCCTTACTTTCTCCCGTCACCTCTGCTAACCCTTCAAATCTCAAGGCCCGCGGCCTCCATTTCTTCATGCCACCTTCCCTGAGCATTCCTATCCTCACTCATCTCCCTCCCTACCACAGACTTTGCATTTCATTGTGTATGTTGTGCCACATTTATTCATTTTTATTCTTACATTTTTTTGTTTGCTGGTGTAGGTGTGCATCAGAGAAAGAGAGTTATGAGTTAATTTTCTTTCCTCAGCAGAAACTGTGTCTCAGCCTGCTCCCCCACCCCCACTCCGTGTCTCTAACACAGACTAATAGCAGAGTAAGCACTCAATAAGAACTTGGTGACAGCACTTGGTGTGGAAGCTACTGGGTCTCGAAGCTGTGGTCTGAAGATTCCTGGTAAAATGGAGACCATTAATACCTTACAGATGGTTCTAAACTCAAGATAGAAAGTGTCTCCCGTAATGCCCAGCATGTAGCAGGCAATGAGTAAATGGTAGTTATTATTATTAGAAATGCTACCTTCTTGCTATTTGCGCTTCGAAGTTTGGTATGGCAGCCGCACCTCATTTCTTTCACAGTGAATGGCCTTGGTGCATCCCCAAAGCTGGGGGTCAGAGCACTGCTGGGTGGTGAAGGTGCTATTAAAAAGCCTGGGCCAGAAAAAGCAAATAAGCAGTCCTGCCCCAGGTTAGCCCAAGCTCGGATTTCCTTGTCTGAATGCATAATGATAGGAAGGGGGTTGTGTCACAAAAGGAGCTGTTTTTGTTTGTCGTCCAGGCCCACTAATCTAAACATCTCTCACTTCTCAGGAATTATTTTAGGACCAGGAAGCAGCACGCTGTTTATTGAAAGAGTTACAGAAGAGGATGAAGGCGTCTATCTCTGCAAAGCCACCAACCAGAAGGGGTCTGTGGAAAGTTCAGCATACCTCACCGTTCAAGGTAAACAGCTGCTCCAGAAAGCAACCAGAAACTGTTCAGACATCTATTTCCCTGTTTGTTTAACTTTTCACCTCCCAGTCTCCTGTTGCCCCTCCTGTCTGTGCCTTTCCCTGACCTCCTGCCCCCTTCCCCTGTCCCTCTGGGGAAAGCCTGTCTAGTTACACTCGGCAAGGCTGAGGTGAGGAGGACACTGGCTGGCCACCCTTGAGAGCCATTTGAACACAGTCTCCGTGGGGGGAGTAGTTCCCAGAAGAAAGCCCGCTGCTGCCAGCATGATGACATGACCCACAGAGAATGACAGGAGTGGCCACACCTGTGAGAAAGAAATCCAAGAAGGAAGACAGTGGGTGTAGATGGGGGGAGGGGAGGGCCAGGCACTGGAAATGGTTCGTTTTTTTCCATTTCCAACTCCCACGAGTTAGACATATCTTGCAAACTTTTCATAAGCTGGCTTTTAACATGAAGGAGGCTGCAAACTATCAGAAAAAAAGCAACGCATAATAAACAGACCACATAGGCTTCAGATAGCTTATTGAGTAGCAAAATCCAAAGAGGCCTAATCCTACGCTGGATTGTGGCCATGTGGCTTCCATTTAGAAAATAGTTTAGACCTCAATTTCAATTCTCTGATGCCAACAATCACCCGAAACATAACAGTTACAGCATCACAAATTATTAAATTGGCACCTCTTAATGTAATTACCTATGGCACATTAAAGTTTTACATGAAAAGATGGCATTTGTTCAGCAGCCTATTTCCAAATGATCCCCAGTAGACTTCAGAATAGGTATGTATTTTGGGGGTAGAAACTAGGATGAAGGCAACATACACCAGTTCTGCCCTGAAAACTTCCAAAGCTTAAAGATTGTAACTCTGAGAATTCAGACTCCTTTTAAAAAGAATATCAACCACCTTCTTTTACAAGGAAATGATTCTAGAGATTCTCCTGAAAAATCTGAAAGTATGCTACCACAAACTTATGGTTTCAGAAAAAGTCAAGGGTAGCATTCCCACATACTTTTGGTAATGGCCCTTTTTGTCTCCCAAATAATCCTTGTTTTAAAGTATTATTTCAACTTTTCTGCTTACATAGGAAGAAAACAATTTATTAAGTGTGAATCTCTCTTTATCAACTCCTTCTTCAAAGGACCATTAATTTATCACTTAACAAGGACTCCAGATATGACTCTCAGGGAGTAGCCACATCAGGCCAGGGAGGGACCTCCATCTGAGAGAGGGGTAGCAGCAGAGAGCAAGGAAGGCTCCTAATCCTCCGTCCAGAAGGTATTTTCCCCCATATCCTCGCAACAACCCTGCAAGATACACAGAGCAGTTCTTACAAAACCCAGGGAGGAATGAAATGACTAACCTAAATCCTGTAGCCAGGGAATGGCGGATTCGCGATGACTCACTCCAACCCTCCACATAGCTGCCTTCCCTCGCCAGGTGTCTGTCCCCACTTCTGTGTGAATGTGGGTTAGCAATGGCTGCGAATGAAGCCTGGAGGTCTTCATTCTGAACTGCTCCCAAATAATCCCAAACTGTCTGAACCGCTCCCAATTTCCTCCAAATCCTCCTTATCCTCCAGGCCAGTTTAGATGCTCTCTACCCTGTGATGTCCTCCAGGATGAAGAGCTGAGTCAGATGTTCTCTTCTCATTCTCTTCTCTGTCTCCCACACCATGGTTCCTGAGTCTTTAGTCAGGCTCATTTTATTCTGCATTTTATTATTATTTAGTCGTTGATATGTTTTTCTTCCCTACTGAATCATAAGCTGTGTCTGACATGTCTTTATATCCCGTACCCATGCAGGAGACTCATATTTATTTAGTGCCTTTATGTGCAAGCACTTGATATATGTATCCCATTATGGGCTACACACTTGATATACATATCCTTTAACTTCATAGGAGTCAAAAGAAGTAAGTATTATCTTCAGTATACAGGTAGGAAGATGGAGTCTCAAAGAGTTAAATTACTTGCTCAAAGTCGCACAATGAATAGGTAGTGAGGTTGAGACTTGAGCATATGTCTTTGGAAACTGTAGGTTTCCATCCTTCCTCCATTCTTCTCATTCCTGAAGTGCCTTTGGAACTTGTATGCAAGGCCTTAGCATAAAATTGAGCTTTTAGACTCAGTTATCCTATTATTTGGTTTTCTCTCTACCTGCTTTTAGCTTTCCTACACTGATTCCTTTCCCACTAATGTTATGCTTTCCTGAAAGTCAGACAGGAATACTGTTATCACCAATAAGTTCTGAACGTTTTTATCAGCCTATTTGCTCTTGCAGAAAGGGGAGATAATTTTCACTTGAATTGCCCACATCAGCTGCCATCGTAGATGTTCTGATCCCTATCATCTCTTGACATAATCTCTTAGCCTCCCAAATAGCCTATCCCAGTGGTCGGCAAACTCGTTAGTCAACAGAGCCAAATATCAACAGTACAACGATTGAAATTTCTTTTGAGAGCCACATTTTTTAAACTTAAACTATATAGGAAGGTACATTGTTATTAACTTAATTAGGGTACTCCTAAGGCTTAGGAAGAGCCACACTCAAGGGGCCAAAGAGCCGCATGTGGCTCGCAAGCCACAGTTTGCCGACCACGGGCCTATCCTCTCCTCTCAACCTCCTCTAATACGCTCCCAAATCTAGAGTGATCTTTTTTAAATAACAAATCATATGACATGTTACTTCCCTGCTTCAAATCTTGCAGTGGTTCCCGATCGCCTATTCCCCTCATGCAGGCACACAGGTCCTCTGTGGACTCCTTCTCCATCCCCATCCCTTCTCCTTCCCACAAGTCCCACACTCTGGCTGGACTGCATTACTTGTGATCCAGCGAACACACTGTGCTCCTCCTAGTCTTCTGCCTCAGCACGTTCTTTCCCTTTTGTATGAAGAGGCTTCCTTCCCATCTATTCTCCCCCTGGACAATCCACTCATCCTATATAATAAAAGGCTAATATGCAAATCAACTGAACAGTGGCACGACTGGTTGCTATGATATGCACTGACCACCAGGGTGCAGACGCTCAACGCAGGAACTGCCCCCTGGTGGTCAGTGCGCTCAGCCAGAAGCCCTGAGCCAACAGCACTAAGGATGTCTGACTGCCAGCTCCCGGACTGTGAGAGGGTGCAGGCCAGGGTGAGGGACGCCTCCCCCCTCCCCCCCCGAATTTCGTGTACTGGGCCTCTAGTCCTTTATAATTCACTTTCTCTTCACCTGATTACTGATCACACCATCATTTGCCCTTCTGTGCTCCCATGGCTCTTGACATGTACCTTTAATGCAATGCTATCATTGCCTATCACTCACTCTTCTATCCCAGAGCACTGGATAAATGTTTGTTGGATTCATATATTTAGAAAACCACCACTGAATATCTGATAAAAGAAATGCACCAGTATATTGTTTAGAGCACTAGAGAAAAGCCAAATTCAATGTGCTGTTAACTCAATGACTTAATTATTTTCCCAGGATTATGCAGGATATGGAAGTGTAAGCCACAATCAACTAACCTCAGTGGGCTTTGAAGACCTAGTTGAAAGGAGAGTAAGGTGCACATGAAACAATTAAGAACCAGGTCAATAAACATTTTGAGTGCCTCCTAAGGGTAAAGTAGAAACATAATTTGTATAAAACAGACTACACAATGCTGCTAGTCAGGGCACCGAAGCTCACAGAGGCAGGAGAGGATATGGTGACCTGATCTCTAAAGGAGACCTTGTCAGATGCTGGGTGAGCAGGTGAATGAGCAGGAAGGAGACAGCAAGTTATGAGCACCTTTGGACCTTCTACATCCTTTTCTTCTTTGGCAATAATGAAGTCTAAATAATTCTAGGTATTTCCTATTGTCTAGTCCATTGAATTTTATGAGGAATCTGTATTTTTGATTCATGACCTCTTTTCCCTCATGTGGCATTAATATTTAATATCACTTAGAGAAATTGTATAGTTTGCAACATGGCTACAACTATATACTAGAATATGCATCCTTCTTTTTTACTGGTTATTGTCCCCAATTGCCATGCTATTTGAGTTCTTGTGTCTGCTTTTCATAGTTTTTCTGCCTTCTCCCTTGCTCTCTTTTGTAATTTTTTTCTACTTTAAAAGGGATGGCTATTTCCAAATTCTCTGTTTAAAACTTGTGGTTAGCTGAGGAAATAGATTACCTGATCTGTAATCATCAAACCACACCTGAAACATTGTACCCATCTCTAAGCATAAATAAGTGGAACCATAGTCCTAATAGAGTAATGGTAAAGCAGTGCAAAGAAATGAGGATGTTTAGTCTAAAAAGGAGACAACGTGGGCTGACATTATTGTTTTCTTCAAATACTTAAGGAGCTTTCAGACTGAGGAGACATTTGACTCCTTCTTTGATACTGAAAAATAGAACCAAGAAAGGGAGATGGTAAAGTTTCAAGGAGGCAGGTCTCAGCCCCATTTAAGGATACCTGACATTTTGAGTAGGAAAATTTCTCGAAAGTTGACATTGGGTGGATTTTATAAGTTAGATGCAATCTTGAATGAAAGTGCTTTGGGCTCACGGAATAAAAATTTGATCCTTGGAGGCTGTTCAGAACAGTTGAATGCAGCACCTGCTGAGTAGTTTTATCACTGAAATTAGATTCCTGCCCTAGAGTCTAAGGCGTTATTCTTCTCACTCTGGTGGCTCTGAAACTTCCCTGGCTTGAGACTGACTTCCTGATATATGCAAATAGACCCTTCCCACTGACCTATCTTGTCAGGTGGAGTTTAGGAAATGAAACCAGGAGCATAAGTTGTGTCTGTGGTTATGTTTAACAGATTTAAAGAGGTTCGTGAATTAGCCAGGAAGGAAACTGTCTGCTCTTTTTATTTCCTTTAAAAAAGGATTCTTATACTCATAGATAAAACAATGTGTTGTTTTTGTATCTGAAAAGGCTGAGTGGACTATGGAGGTAATGCAGCTTCTTTAAATAATGATGGGTCTTGTTTGGTTTGGACTGCACACGAGCACACGTGGAGCTCTCAAAGGGAACAGCCTCATATTTAAACAATAACAACAAAACTGTCACTAACTAAAATAATTTCTGAAATTCACAGCATTCAATAGCCCATGGAACTCAATGGGACTGTTACAATGAAAGTGTGGCACATTTTATCCAAGGACCTCAGATAAACTATATTTTATAATTATTATTGGAAGTAAAAATCACAATATATAGGAATACATTATTTTAACAGAGTCAGGCCTTGCTATTGAAATAGTATTTATAATACACAGAAGAAAACAACTTGAAGAATAACTACCATTTTAAACATTTTTTTGAAGATGACTGATGATACAAAAATCATGGCAAGCACAGAAGGAAGGACTGCCTCAGGGTTCTGCAGTCTCACCACTTGAAATGACATGAAAGGTGTGATTTGCAAATTTTATGCCACAATAATTGTACATTAACACATTTCAGGGAAGGCCTCACACAGCAGGAAGTATATACTATGTTTAATAAAATTCCAGTGGTAAAGGATAGGAAAAGACAAAATAGTTGTCTTGGATATCTAGCCACTCGTTCCTGTCACCCTTAGCCAGCTCTCAGTTCCTTTCTCCTCTGATCCCTGACTGTCCTCCATTTCAGCTCCTCTCTTCCTGAACCCTGCCCCCAAATTCGCTCCCATGGCTCTCCTGGCACTAGGAAGGATGTGATAAACTAATTCACATGATGATGCTGGTGATTGAGGTTACTCCTCTCATGAGTGTTGGCAACTCAAAAGCGTTTCCCAAGGAGAGAATAGTGCTCAAACCAGAGAGCTGAACTGGCTTCCCAGTAATTTCACACAGGAGGGCCAGGGGTGGGGGTGAGGGAGTTTTTTTTGGGTGGGGGGGTAGAAATAGGGTATGGCTGCCTTTGGACTGCAAATCTACAATGACATAAAGCTGGCCTTGATCAAGAATTCAAAAAATGGTGATGGAATTAATTCATTTCTAATATCTTATGCTTATTGAACATGCAGTGAACTTTTTTAAAAGCACATAATGTGCATTAACCTCCTTAACTTTTGCAATAATCTAATGAAGTTTTTATTTCTATTTACAAGTGAGAATCTGAGGCTCAGGGATTTAGGACTCTGTCCAGAGTTACGAAGCTAGGAAGCGACAGAGCTGAAAACTGGGTCCATGTTTAACCATTCTGCACAATTGCCTCTCAGCTCCAAGGCAGCAGAGCCCAGTGGGGAAGAGGGCCCACTCTAGAGCAAGGTGCATCACTTCTCATGAGCCATAGAACCCTGGGCAAATTACTTACCTTCCTAGAGCTTTAGTTCATTAGCTACAAAATGGTAACCCAACTTTAATAGGTTGGTATAAGAATTAGCACACTTCAAACAGTATCTGGCATATAATAGAAACTTTTAAAATATTAGTTAATATCATTATTTGTTAATATGATCAACCAAATCCCATGGTGACAAAACCTTCTGTAAGTAGTTTTTCTAGTCACCCAAATGGTGTTCCAAACCACAAAATTCCTCTTTGACCTAAAGATTTAATTGCTGCACTAAAAGTGTGTTACAGAATGGATGACGCATAAAAGGAATTTTAACTATATTTACCTGAAATTACTCTTGAAAATGTACTTCAAATTTAATCCTAATACAGTACTTCCATGCATCACTGTCCTTCAGAGGGGTTCCAAATTGTTGTACAGATTCTTAAAAAGCTTCACAGATTATATGAAGGCCAATTTTAATATTCTTATAAACCTTAGAAAAATTACACTAATTTGGAACCACACATCACATGGGAGTGATGTCCCTAAGACCCTGTACTAACTCCTAGCCATTGTCGAATCCCACCCACGTTTCCACTGGCCTTCTTTTCCCTGCCATGTGCAGCTGGAGTGTTTCATGCACTGAACTCATCAGCTGTCACCAGCAAGTTGAAGCCGGGTCTAGTCAGGCTAGTGTGTGGATGTTTGACCTCTGAGAAAACATCTAAGAGTTGTGTAGGAAGAGATGCTGCTGACTTAAGTCAGTCTACCCAGCCTAAGGTCATCCTAATGGCTGCTTTCCAATAAAGACAGAGATTGAGCTATCGAATGAGATAGAGATAGAGCACAGATACTACATTACATCTTTTAAAATTCTTATTTTATTATTCAGTGAGCAGGAATAGACTAAATAGGTCCTTCTTTTCTAATAAATGTTCATCTTGGAGATGTTTTTCCTGTGTTGATTCTTTAAATGTGTAAGTGCACACAAACAGATGGGGAACTTTGCCTGAGTAAGGACTGTGGAATTACTTTGGGGGCAACTTCCTGCCCCTTGGAATGCAGTGGGAACGTTCCCACAATGGGAGGGGGCCTCGAGCAGGGCACTCCATGCAGGAGGCATCTGCAGCCATAACTCCTCTCAAGATGCTATCAGTGTCTCCAACAGCCAAAGGCCACTGTACCCTCAGCTGGTCCCAATCATATTCCACAAAACTCATTTGCAGCATAAGCAAAAGAGTGTGTGCGTGCGTGTGTGTGCAGTGTGTGTGTGTGTGTGTGTGTGTGTGTAAACAGCAAGGCAACATCAGACCTCTCACTGTGTGGGCTGAAATCCAAACTTATATTAATTTGAGCTTAAAATATTCCCATGGAGAAGATGCATATTGAAAAAAAGGTGATCGTGCTTTGAAACTTCTTCAAGGAGGTTATTCTCACTTTCATGAGGTTCAGGGAAACTTAACCACAAGCTGACAAAGCAGCAAATGAAGACAAATTCATTCATTCACTCAACCAATAATTGCTGGATGTCTAGTATGTGTGACATACTATGTGAGAGGTAGCTCCAGACCACGACCTTCCACTTACCACTATACACTAGCACCCAGAACAGAACCTGGGATATAGGTGGTGTTCCTATGTTTGTTGGATTAACACACATGAACAGGAATTTGACCATGAATGCTTTGAAAGCTTCATGAAATTCTTTGGAGACAAAGCAAAACATAATATATCCACTCATTCACCCAATTTGATGAGTGGGGATATGAAGAGAAATAAGATGTGCCTCAGCCTCTGGGAAGCTTACATTCTGGTTGAGAATCAGCAAAGGCCAAAGCATAACGATGCCGAAGGCCTGGCATATTTAAGAAACTACAAGTAGCCGAACCGGTTTGGCTCAGTGGATAGAGCATCGGCCTGCGGACTCAGGGGTCCCAGGTTCGATTCCGGTCAGGGGCATGTACCTTGGTTGCGGGCACATCCCCAGTGGGGGGCGTGCAGGAGGCAGCTGATCGATCTCTCTCATTGATGTTTCTAACTCTCTGTCCCTCTTCCTTCTTCTCTGTAAAAAATCAATAAAATATATTTAAAAAAAAAAAAAGAAAGAAACTACAAGTATTTTTCTGTGATGGGAGCAAGTGTCAGGATAACAGGTGATGAAGCTGAAGAGATAGGAAAGTTTGGGGTAGGATCTAAGGGTGTTTTTTATCCTGACAGTGACAGGGGGATGTGCAGGTGGCAAAGATGGAATCTAGGCAGAGGCGCAATAGGATTAAATTTGTGATTTGGGAAGTTCACTCTGGCTACAGAGTGGAGGAGAGACTGGAGGGAGTCAAGGTTGGTTGGAGAGCTAATGCAGGTGTCCAGGCCTTGATTTGGGCAATCATTGTGAGGAAGGACAGAAGGTGATAATTCCATGAGCCATGAAAGTGTTATCAGGAAGTGGAGTTCTTGGGGTGCTGAGAGAAAAGAATTTCCTGAGGGCCCCACGAGTGGATGGGGTTTCATGGAAAGCTTTATTGATAATATAAAATTCAGGAGGTTCCCCTCAAGGTCCCATCTCTGTCCATCTCGCCATGGCAGAAGTCCAATCTTGTCTTCAGCCGGGCTAGAATTATGGCCACTGCCCAGAGTTCCTGCTCCATATTAAAGTCCAGTCCCGCCCTGACTGGTTTGGCTCAATGGATAGAGCGTTGGCCGGTGGACTGAAAGGTCCCAGGTTCGATTCTGGTCAAGGGCATGTACCTTGGTTGCGGGCACATCCCCAGTAGGGAGTGTGCGGGAGGCAGCTGATCGATGTTTCTCTCTCATCAATGTTTCTAACTCTCTGTCCCTCTCCCTTCCTCTCTGTAAAAAATCAATAAAATATATTTTTTTTAAAATAATAAAAAAATAAAGTCCAGTCCCGTTCAGCATCTGGCTAGCTTAGTCCATTGCATGTGGGGCCCACATGGCAATGGGCCATGCAGCTGCTTAAGGCCATGTGGCTGCGGAGAGAGAACAGGTAAGCCCACCGGCAAGTGCAGGTCACAGAGAAAGAGGGAGGGGACTCTGGGGATTTTAACCTGGAGCTTCTTCAAACTGGCCAATTAACAACCCAAGATTTCACACACTCCTCATGGGGTCCACCCCTTAGCCAATCCATTGTTCCCAAGCTAGACTGCCAGGCAAGCACCTCCCCTGTGCCACCCTGACTTCTCCTGCACATGTGCCTGTCTCCCCCTTTACCCCCAACAATCCAGTACTGAAGGGCAGAAGGAGGGGTGTTACTCTCCTTGGAGGAACAATGCTGCAGTTCCTTGGGCTGTGAAGCTGTAACTTGCTTGTGAAACAAACAGGCTGATGCTTCCTGGGTGAATATGCTCAACAATGTCTGGCTCTCCCTTTGCTCTCTTCCTTTATTAACGTTAACTAGCCAATCATGACAATAACAGACGTAGGATGGGCAGGACCTTGTGACGGACTGGAGAGAGAGAAAAATGTCAGTTTCCCTCTAAGCTAAGAGACGCACTGCGGGGACTCTGGCCTACAGGAGGTACTTGTACTTGGTGGCTGGATAGATAAAAAAGGAGGAGGCTCGGGTTTCTAGCTTGTGTTTTTGCTATTATTCAAGGCAGAGAACCTTCACACAGATGCTCGGATTCTCTGTGGTCTGGTCCTGTCCTAGATCTTGCATTATACAGTGGGGCCTTGACTTACGAGTTTAATTCGTTCCGAGACCGAGCTCGTTAAGGAGCTCGTTAACTCAAATTACTCTGTCAACTCCATGCAAAAAATCGGCTGAGAGACAGCTGGTATCTCAAAAAACTCATTAGTCGGGACACTCATAAGTCAAGGCCCCACTGTACTACCATCAGCCCCCTATCATTTCTCAGTCCTGGGTCTTAACTCATACTGTTCCCTCTGCCCTGTAATGCCCTCTCCTGTCTTCATCTCTTTAAGTCAACTCCATTTCAAATGTCACTTCTTCAAAAAAGTATTAGATTCCTTCAACCGCAGATACTTTTAAAATCTAATTTCTTTGTATTTGCCTTACGTCTATTGCTTCGGTTTGTGAGTGAGTGCAACTTTCCCTCATTCATCTTCCTATCTCCTCCAGCCTGGAACCTCGCCTGTAGTAGGATTCAATACATCTTTGTTGGATTGAAACAAAGAGCCAAAAAGATGTCTATCTATGAAGCGGGGATATTATTGCCACCC
>NW_005369552.1:1069230-1069649 GCF_000412655.1 Myotis brandtii | reverse complement strand
AGCTAGGCACATAAGTGCTCAATAAATGATACCATCCACACCATCATTTCTAGAAAGAATAAGTGTCACTTATTCTTGGTCTAACATAATACTGAGCCTCTGTCTCCTTTTAATGAAGTTGAAGGATAAGGGCATTACTTTAGAAACTCCTGGGAAACTGTCCGCTGGAGTCAGTAAGCAGGGAGCCGCCATCCCGGCCCACTGGGCATTCCTTTACAACGCCCAGAGCTTCCTCTCTGGAGGCTTCTCCTGAATACTTTGGGTCTTTTCTTTCTGGTCATGGGGGAACAGTGCTCAGCTTTTGATCTCTGTGATTCTGGGAAATGAGGTGCTTGGGAAGAATCCCATCCAGCAGTTACCTCTTCTCACCTCAGCCCCTGCAGGCTGACTGCGGGAGAGGCCGAGTGCAGAGCCCCAGG
>NW_005369552.1:1028772-1069197 GCF_000412655.1 Myotis brandtii | reverse complement strand
CTTGGCCTGGCTGTTCCAAAAGCAGTGAGCAGGCAATTGTGACAGTCCTTGAGCTTTATTTTTATTTTTTAAATCTACTTTGAAGAATGTTGTGAGTCCCAAAGGAGCCCTTTTATGTAATTTTTTTTCTTTTTCTTTAGAAGTTCCTCTAAAACCCATTAGGGAGATTTAACATATTCCAGATTTAGCACTTTAATGGGCTTTTGTTCCTGCCATAATTTTTTTCCCATTTTTAACTTCTCCTCTGATTTTTAATTAGCTATTTCTGGGATTATGAAGTTTGCAAATTCAACAGCAAAATTTCTGGAAAGACTTTTAATTGATGTGTGAGTTTATTGTGATGATATTGTGGACCCTGCCTGAAACGGAAGGTATGGGAAGACCTGTCCCAGACACGGATTCTCGAGCCAGCAGATTGCATTCGCCATGATGAACATTTAGGGGCACTAGACATCTTTTATAAAATCACAAAGACCCGCCTGGCTGGCATGGCTCAGTGGTTGAGCATCAGAACCAGGAACCAAGAGGTGGTAGGTTCAATTCCCAGTCAGGACACATGCCTGGGTTGCAGGCCCAATCCCCAGTGGGGGTGCATGCAGGAGCAGCCAATTGATGGTATGCCCAGTCAGGGCACATGCCTGGGTTGCAGGCCCAATCCGTGGGGGTGCATGCAGGAGCAGCCAATTGATGATATGTCTCTCTCATTGATGTTTCTATCTCTCTATCCCTCTCCCTTCCTCTCTCTCTAAAAGTCAATAAAAACGTATTTTTTAAAAAATAAATAATAAAATCACAAAGACCCTGCGTTTGGGAGTCGCTGTTTAACCACCTTGGTGTTTTTGTTTTCCAGGAACCTCAGACAAGTCAAATCTGGAGCTAATCACTCTCACGTGCACCTGTGTGGCTGCGACCCTCTTCTGGCTACTGTTAACTCTCTTTATCCGAAAACTGAAGAGGGTAAGAACATTTCAGATAGGTCCTGTGCTCCTTTTTGCATAATATTCTAAAATGCTCACCTGATATATGGGACAGGCACTAAACAAGCATTAGACCCTATCCCTCCCCTTACCTCTGGCTCCTACCCCTATCCTGGTAAGCACTGGAAAATGAATCATTAAAATGTCTCTCAGCCATAAAGTGGGATATTCAAAAGAAAAGCTAGAGCAATGGAAAGATGAATATTTCCCAGGGACAAAAAGGATATTTTTTAATAAAAATATGTAATGAAGTCTTTAAATTTAATTTAGCATAAGACCTATGAAGTCTTAGTCTTCTTAACCTTATTCTCTGCTAAGAAAGAAAAAAAGAGAAAGTCCCACCTGACTGCCTCTCACAATACAGAAACACAAAGATGTGCACTGCTGTTCCAGACTCGCTGAGCCCAGGATCAAATTCAGTTCTTTAGAGCGCGGGGTTCAGGCTGGAATTCAGGACATCCGAT
This sequence comes from Myotis brandtii, assembly GCF_000412655.1. NCBI lineage: Eukaryota > Metazoa > Chordata > Mammalia > Chiroptera > Vespertilionidae > Myotis > Myotis brandtii. The sequence goes on along the minus strand of NW_005369552.1, from coordinate 1,067,756 downwards.
TTCTATAATTCTGCCTACAGCACGACTTGCTTCTCTGAAGTCCCATGGGGAAAGAGCCAACATTCATTCATCCACTTATGCCTCAAATATTTACTGTGTGCCTGCTCTATGCAGAGTGCCAGGCCAGTGGTAAGCAAATGCTACCGTCTGGGGCTTTAATCAAGTACACAGACAATGCAAAGTGTAACAACAGTGAGCTGAGTAAAAGATGCGTAAGAGGGGTGGTCAGTCAAAGAAGCAGGGGCAAGTGCTGCAGGCAGAGAGGAGCGTGCAGAGGCTAGGGCAGGACAGAGGGACACTATGAGAATGAGTGGCTGACAGAAGGCCAGAGGTTACAGTGGTGGAAACAGGCATGAAGTGCGGCAGGGAGGGGAGGGGAGAGGCTGCAATGCCCGAGCAGGCAGGCTTGAGGCTATAGGAGGGAATTTAGTCCACATTCTAGAAGGAATAGGAAGCCTTGGAGCAGGGAGGAGGGTTATAAAGCAAAGGTAGGCAATTATAAGTGTGAGAAATTTGTGTCTGCAAAGATTATTTTGGCTGCTGTGAGGAGAATGGACCAGGGGGTCACCTAGTAAAAGAGTTGACAGTAGTCTAAGGAAGAAATGGCGTTAGCTCAATCTAAATCATTAGAGTCAAGAGATATTTAGGAGGCAAAATCAAGAAAACTTGAAATGTGTCAAATTGACCTACTTAATGTCTAGATATTTATTAGCCCTTATTAATAATGTACCAGGCTTGTGGGAAGCTCTTTATGCAGTATCTCAGTTAATCCTTCCAAAAATGCAGAGGTAAATATATAATTATTACCATTTTCTAGAGAGGGAAACTGAGGTTCAGGAATTAAAATAACTTGTCCAAAGTCACAATGCATATTAGAGTTGGAGCTGAGTTTTGAAGCCAGGTTGTTTGGCCTTAGGCTGGATATTCAAAACCAATAATGTGCACTTTATAGCGTTAGTATGAGAGGCAAGGCTAGCAGCATCCTCTACAATGAATGTGTAACATCAGGCTTTTGCTACATGGAGTGACTAGTTTTGAGACAGGACAATTCAGGCCACTGTTTGAGAAGGAACGGGTCAAATAATAGTATTTGAAGGGGGAGACACATCATATAGGGAAAGAGATCTAACAAAAGAAAAACTTGCCAAATATGTGAGGGAGTACAAAGACTATAGGAGTTCAAAGGAGGAGAGTGAGAGAAAACACTTCAGAGAAAGAAAAGTTTAGAGACAGACTTTGAAGGTCATAGCTGGAAGGAAAGAAGCAGAAAAATACAGCTCCCCCCACCCCCCACTCCGCAGATTAGGGAGGGAGTCCAGTTACTTTGCCTATAGTAGCAGAGTGGAAATAACACTGGAAAGGCAAATTGGGACTAAACTGAGTGGGTCTCTTGTATTTTTTTTTAAATCTATGAAATTTTGATATCAATAAGAAATGATGAGCCCTAGCCGGTTTTGCTCAGTGGATAGAGAGTTGGCCTGTGGACTGAAGGGTCCTGGGTTCGATTCCGGTCAAGGGCACATACTTCGGTTGCAAGCTCCCGGCCTTGGGAGGCAACCAATCCATGTGTCTCTCTCTCACATCGGTGTTTCTCTCTCTCTACCTCTCTCTTCCACTCTCTCTAAAAATCAATGGAAAAAAATATCCTCGGGTGAGGATTTAAAAAAAAAACAAGAAGAGGAAAGGATGAGAACAAGTAATAGAATGCCTATAAAATCTGACAAGTGATTGGTTGTGGGAGGCGAAGAGGAAAAAAGGCATCGAGAACTATCTCCATGTGGTTTCTCTAATCACAATGTAAATTCCTCACTGATAAAGACTACTTTATCTCTACTCTGCATAACCAGTGTTATAATTACAGCCAACATTTATTGATGCTTACTGTATACCAGGCTCTGTTTTAACAGCTTTACATGGATTATATCACTTGATATTCACAACAGCCCTATGAGTTAAGTACCATCATTTGACAGATAAGGCAACTAGGCTTAAAAAGGTTAAGCAGCTTGCCCATTGTTATGTGCTGGTCAGAAGTTGAGTTGTGATTCAAATCCAAGCATGAGCCTCAATGTCTGGGCCCTGAAGCCCTTGGCTGTGCAATTTTCATGCCAAGCACCTAGTAGCTGCTCAGTGTTAATGTCAATTGAAAGAGCAAATATTTGTCAACTAAGATTCTGCTATCACACTCCCCTCAAAGCCCTTGCTTAAGGTTTTTGTTTTATTGTTTTGTTTTGAGCCTTTTGGTGTTTTCTCTCATCTGCCTTATTGAGATAAACCATAAAATTCCACAGGGGCCACGTGGGGAGATTGTCTTCCGTGGGGAGATTGTCTTCCGTTGCCTGCTCCCCGGCCTCCATCACAGCACTGCCAACCTCCCCTGGCATTCTGCCGAGCCCAAGCCATCCCCTGCCAGGCTCAGCAATGCTATGCTCTCTGAAGACTGGGGATTGCTTCTCATAGCCTTGGCTATGTTGGACATTGGAAAGTTTAGTCCTAAAACCAACTCCAGCTGCTTCTCTAATGAACACCCCACATTCCTGTCATAGGAATTTAGACTCCTCTACAGTCTTACAGACTCCCACCGGTGTCTGACAGGCTGGGCCCTCACAGTCTAACAGCAGTGGCAAGTGCAGTTCGTGACAAACGTGCTCCCTATCTTTCTCCGTTACCCATTCTTTATGGAGGCCAGGCAAATCTTTCTGCCTTGAGCTATTTGTCACACATTTTAGTGATAATTTTTTGTGAGAAACAGACTGATTGCAAGTGATGGATGAGGTGAGCTGTGACAGCCCAGAACAGGGTGAGTAAGGGCTGAAGAATGTGGGTGGCTGTGACATGATGTGTATGGAGAGGTTGTCCTCTCTACTGAATTCTGATCTGGTTGAGGGAAAGCATTGAAGGGAAAGGCCCTAGAACTCATTTAAATAAAATTTACATAACTCTAGCACGAGTTATCAAAACCCACCTTATATTGGTAAGCATACTTCCTTTCTGTCCTGCCCACAGAAATACAATCAATTCTACAATTAACTAACAGAAAATATACCCATGGATATGAATTTAGACACTAAATGTAAATCCAGTTATTTATGATCTGAAAAAAAAGTATTTTCTGGGCTTGATTTGCATTACCAAGATAAAAAATGCACCTGAAGGCAGATGTCCACCTTACTTACTTGATGTCCACCTTACTTATTTGATGTCCTACCAATGGTCAAAGGAACTTGGAATGAATGTTGCTATGTGTAAGTCTTACTCTTTGGTATTTGAAATAATCAACTTCTGTTTCTTATTGAAGGTAAATCCTATTCTAATCTCACTAATGGACCCTGTGGTCATTTTCAGGCAGCTAAGTGGCCAGGCCTTCTGAGTATATTTAAGCACTTCATATGAAATGTACCTCTAGGCTGTCCCAGAGAGGCAGACCCTGAGCTTACTTTACCATCTCTATCCTTTCTTGCAAATGTAGAAAGCCATAATCATGGACCCCACTGTCAGCCTATTTGTAATGTATATTCCTGCTTACACAGAATGGCCATGAGAAGTTATTTTTAGTCCTTGTATGGAATGGTTTTATTAAAATGCTTTGCAGAACAAGCAAATAAGTTTGCTGGAGAATCTGAGGGTTTTTCATCTGTGACTAGAGGCCCGGTGCACAGATTCGTGCACTGGTGGAGGTCCCTCGGCCTGGCCTGTGGGGATCGGGCCAAAACCAGCTCTCTGACATCCCCCAAGGGGTCCCAGATTGCAAGAGGGTGCAGGCCAGGCCAAGGGACCCCACCGGTGCACGATAGGGGCCGGGAGGGACCATGGGAAGGCTCCAGGGCATGTCCGGCACATCTCACCCAGTCCTGATCGGCTGGACACCAGCAGCAAGCTAACCTACTGGTCGGAGCATCTGCCCTCTGGTGGTCAGTGCGCATCATAGCGACTGGTCGAACAGTAATACGGTTGGACACTTAGCATACGAGGCTTTTATTATATAGGATAATACTACAGAAATGCAGGGCGGGAACAGCAAGGGTTGTTTGATAGACATCACATGCTCAGGTGTGATGTGCATATGTGTGTGCTACTTTCTGTACCTCACCATATGTTTTAACCAAATGAACCAAAATAGCAGGAGATATTGTCTAATATTGTTTTAAATTGGCTATCAGGGGGTTTTTAAGTCATTGATGACTTTGGGATCTCTTTATTTCTCAGTCTTCTTCTGAAATAAAAACTGACTACCTATCAATTATAATGGACCCAGATGAAGTTCCCCTGGATGAGCAGTGTGAGCGGCTCCCGTATGATGCCAGCAAGTGGGAGTTTGCCCGGGAGAGACTTAAACTAGGTAATGTATTTGTTCAACAGATTCCTAACCCCATACTAAGCACCCACTGCATGCAAAAGACTGCATTGAGGAATGCAAAAATAGGTTAGACTCAGGATTCTACCCTCAGCAGTTCACAACCTAGCAAGGGAGAGGGACACAGAGGTATATGAGTCTATGAGAATGCGGAGAGGATGGTGTAAGGGACAAGGAGACAAGGAGCACCTATTCATTCTTTCAACATTTACCAAGCACTTTCTCTAAGCAGCAGACACAAAAGTATTTGAGTCTCTTCCCTCTAAGGCAGTGGTTCTCAACCTTGGCTACACATTAGAATCACCTGGGAATCTTTTTAAAATCCTGATTTCTGGGCCTCATCTGAATGGGGTTGAGAACCACTGCAGGAGGTAACCATAAAAGTAGATAAGTGAAGGGAAAGGAGAGTTTAGTTCCATCAGGAGCCTTACAAGCCTAGGTGCTCTTAATTAATGACATTTTTGAGGAGTCAGAAACTTATGACCTGGAAAGTAATTCAAGATGACAAGGCACAGTAAAATCAAACATTTGGTGAAAGAGTTGGTACTCTTCAAGGTTGTGGATCAAAAACCAGTCTGCACAAATCCACCACATACTTTGAATTTTCCTGGGTGTTCAAAAGGTCCAAACAGAGAAGAAAGTCTTAGGGGGTCACTTAAGTTTCACTTCTGAAAAGTGAGGACTGTTGTTTTCCAGGTAACACAGATGCTGTAAACAACAGGCAAATGTGTTTTCCTTCAGCTTACCCCCAAGTTCCTCCAGCTTAGACACCACAGTGCAAATTACTCTTCAGCCCAGTTATTACAAAACAGTGGGAACCTCAATTACTCCCACCCAAAATATTTGGCTTGTGGGTTCTGAAAGTTTTCCACTCACTCTGACGTGTGCCAGAATAGCTGGAACTAGGAAAAGAGGCCATGCATCCAGTGTGCCCAGATTTCTCACTCGGTATAAAGAGCCTGTTGTTCCAAATTCAATGGCACTGCCTGCTTTTCCCACTACATGCAGGTCATTGTCATACAATGAAAAGATATTGGGCGCTAGCTGGTTTGGCTCAGTGGATAGAGTATCGGCCTGCGGAGTAAAGGTCCCGGGTTCAATTCTGGTCAAGGGTACATGCCGGGGTTGCAGGCTCGATCCCCAGTAGGGGGTGTGCAGGAGGCAGCCAATCAATGATTCTCTCTCATCATTGATGTTTCTCTCTCTCTCCCCTCTCCCTTCATCTCTGAAATCAATAAAATATATTTTTAAAAAATATTGGCATTTCTTTGGAGGTGGAGGTGTGAGGTGACAGAGAGAGAGAAATGACTTTTCTCATTCTCTTAGGCCTTGAAATGATCCCACTTACATTTCTTCCTACATGAGAAAAAGTAGTTGGCCCCAAGAGTATGTTCTGTTTGGCTTGGGGAAGAAAATTAGGAATCAGACAAAAGCCAGTAATGGCTGCTGACAGGAAAAAAAAATCAACCAAATTTAGAGTAGGTAAGGGCAGGTGGCACACTAGATGAGTTCCATCTGCAAGTCTAAATTATATGGCAGCCTGCCCAGCCCCTTCAGTGACCTTAGCATGGAATATGGGATAATTTTCCCACAACCATAAGCCATTCTCAGGTCACGTTGCTTTCCAGGGTTATTAGTCGCAATCAAATATGCTCCTTCCAATGCAGGACACATGAGCTTTCCATCCCTTTTCTTCATTCCTCGGCCTAGTGTCACTGTGACCATAACACGTCCAGGCGGGGAAGGGGTGCCAGTCCTTCTACCAGAATTCCCCTAGGGCTCAATGAGTGTAGATAATCCCATTTCAGGAGATTCTTCTTGTTGAAGATCTTTTTCATGGTTCTTTTCCTTCCCAGCTGCTACGATTTGGCTAATATACATGTGAGTATCTTTGATGGGTGAGAGGAAGTGTAGCAAAGTCTCAATGCAGAGTGTGGCTGCAAGGGCCAGAGTAATGCTTGTCCTACTAACTTGGGAGCAAAGAGGCCCAAGATTTATTTGTTTGTTTGTTTGTTTGTTTGTTTTAAGCCAAATAAATGAGAGAAAGAAATCCGAAGCAGTGTCTGTTAAGTGAAAGTATATCTGGAGAGATGGGAAGAAAAGGCAGGTTTGATGGGCAGAATTACAACAGGGTTCTGAATGTAGAGAAAAGCATAGATCAAGCTGCTTCTGGTCTCAGCTGTCTGCACTCTGTGGGTTACTTTCAGTCCTGGAGAGAGAAGTCAGAATTTACAGTACCTGAGAGATAGATACAGTTAGAAACAGTCAAAGGTGTTGCTACCATTGAAATTCCTGAAATCTGGTAACTAAAGAAACCTATATTGTTGGTGATTCTACATTAAACCTCAGAGAGAATTCGCCTCCTATACATTTATAAATGTCTGACATTGCACCTTTCTATTGGAAAAATTGTCAGAATTAGCGAATATGGGAAACAACACGGGGAGTCTGGAAAATGGCAGGTGAATGGGACCTGGGCTGGTGCTGCCTCTTATAAGACCAGCCCTGGATGCCAGAGAGGAGCTCAGCCCCATGCTGCCATGCACTGTCCCCAGTGTCCCAGGGACCCTGGCCAGTCATTCTTGGAAGAAATTCCAATATCCTTTCATTGTATGACTATGACCTAGCAGTTTACAAGCTAGTGAGTGGCATTTGGGTAACACCAAAGGAAGACTTTAAGAGAAAAGGAGGATCAGGCCAAGTCAAGTCCAGTGTGACTGGGCTCCCCCGATACTGAACTGTGAGTCTGCAGAAAGATTCCAGTGCACCAGATGATTAAAGAGCCCATAGCAGCCCAGCCGGAGTGGCTCAGTGGTTGAGCATCGACCTATGAACCAGGAAGTCATGGTTCGATTCCCTGTCAGGGCATATGCCCAAGTTGGAAGCTCGGTCCCCAGTAGGGAGTATGCAGGAGGCAGCCAATCAATGATTCTCTCTCATCATTGATGTTTCTCTCTCTCTCCCTCTCCCTTCCTCTGGCATGAAGCTATCTATCTATCTCTCTATATAGATATATAGAGAGATAGATAGATAGATAGATAGATAGATAGATAGATAACTTCATGCTGCTTTGTGAGGCAGCAATCAGCTTCCAAGAGAACAAAGGAAAAGACTGAGGAAAGCCAAGTGAGAACGAGTTGATTCTCAGTAATAGAAGCAAAGTCCCCAAACACTGGTTAAAACAGAGTGTTGTGATGGCGAAGAAGGGCATGCCCGGGGACTGAAGTGTGGAAAGAAAAGGATTCCATCTGCCCCAAACAAGCAAGAGTCTTTGCAGCCTGTGGAGAGGTGTCCCAAGACAGAGATTATCTTACCACTTCTCAGGCTCAGGACAATTTTCATATTAGATGGTAGAAGGCACTTCAAAAGGAAAGCATTGTTCTTTTACCCTAAAAAAGCAAGGACTAAGCCTGTAACCAAATGCAGCCATTTTCACGAGTCTGGAGAAGGTATCTGCCAGTGCTCTTTCAATACGTGATCTCCACGTCCTGCACCTTCAAGGGCCACTCAAGGCTCTTATATTTAAGCTAACAGTCCCCTTGCTGGTCTATATCTTGGACAATTTTATCTGAAGAAGGAAACACTGACTGCATCCCAGCCCATGGCATGTGCTCTGGGAGGAACGAACGATCTTTATCAGTCACTACAGGTACATGTGTGACCACAGGAAAGGCTTGTGATGTCACCCGTGTTCCCTTCCTAATGCAGAGTGTGTCCCTCTGAGATAGATGCAGAGACTGCTACAGAAAAGCTCATATAATTATGTTGGTAACTGAACACTTCCCATGTCCTAACTGGATGCCTAAAGGTGATTGGTAATGGAAGATACTAAGCAGAGGCAGAGTGAAGACATCTTTGTTACTGAGTAGTTGTGCATAAAAAGTATAAAGGTCCTAATATGGTGAAGGAGGAAAGCTTCGTTACAAACTTTACAAGAATTAAAAAAACTAAAAAAACAAAAAACTATATTCTTTGGGGGAAGAGATTGGACTATGAGGAAGGGAGGGAGGGAGGGAGGCTAACTAACTGAGAGCTTGTTATCAGAACAGGCTCAGAATGAGGACTTGGTTTCGAGAGATGTTGTGTTAAATCAACACTAACTACCGGGACTTAACTTTTGACCAGAGGCATTTTGTTGACTTTTTTCACTCAGAATAACTAAAAACGAGTGACTTCTTTGGCTCACTCCTTTTGCCTTGTCATACTTGAGGTGTACTGTTTCTCTAGGTTCTACTTAGCTATCTATTTCCTGGTGATGCAAAAGGAAGCCCCCTGATATAACAGTAGCTGAGGTTATCCAGGGGATGCCTCTCAAGGTCTTCATCTCATGGGTCCCTCTAGTTACCTAGGAGTGTATGAGACTTGCTTTGAATATCTCACAAGTTCCCAACTGCTACTATTGATTCTGCACTAATATCCAGCAAACCTTCTATGCAGCAGGTACTGGGCTAGGCTCTGGGAAGACTCAGACATGGTCATTGTCCCTCTCAGTCAAGTTGTCACATGCAAGGCTGAGAAAAGAAACATGTGAATAGTTGTTATAGTGTAACCTAACAGATGCCATGAAAGAACCCTTGCTTTGTTATTGCATTTGGCAACCACCTCTCTATGGTTGAAACAAATTACTACCAGTGGTTGATAGTCTCATGCGCTGAATATGATTTATAATCATCGTATGAAGAAATGTTAGAAATACTGGGTCTATTTTGCCTGGCAAGGAAGTCAGAGAAATGAGTTAGTTGGGGGGGGGGGGGGGGCTTATTTGTTTTGTTTTTTAATCTATGAAGCGTTATTATAACCAATAGCAATAACTATCATTCTCAATTTCTCGCTTACTGCTAAAAATAGATCAGAAGAAATGTCCTTAAGTGGCAAGAAAAGGGGCCTAGGTTAGACACAGGGAAATATTCTTGTTAATAATGTTATTAAACAATGGAAGAGACTACCCAGGATTTGGTGGCCTCTCCCTTCCAGGAGGATTTTGTGAAGAGGAAACTGGCCATCCACCTGCACAAAAGGCCTTCTAGGTGCCCAGCATAGCTGTGAAGAATGAGGGTACCTCAGAAGCACAGTAAAGAGTTGGAAAAAATTTACTCAAGAAATGACACTTTTAGGGTCAGTTCCTTGGAGATCCCATTCAAAGTTACACGTGCCTCACAGCTACAAATAGGAAAAATGGCACTTCCTTCCTGAGAAAGACTTAAACTCACCCCACTGGCTTGGTAAACAAATCAATGTATTCTTTTCATTGTAGGCAAATCACTTGGAAGAGGGGCTTTTGGAAAAGTGGTACAAGCATCTGCATTTGGCATTAAGAAATCACCCACCTGCCGGACTGTGGCTGTGAAAATGCTAAAAGGTATGGACACGCGGTTTGGCTTTCAACTGACCCATTGCATTTCCTGAATGTTGGTATGAGTTGGATATGGCCTAGGAACAGGCACAAGCCATTTCTGCGCTGGTCACGTAACTTTCTTCTACTGCTGCAAGCCCCTTGACTTTACGACTTTTAGGTGAGGCCAGAGAGCGTCCAGGATAAGCCTTGTCAATGAAACAATCAGCATCATCCACGGGAAAATGACTCCTGTCACCTCAAAAATACTTCTCTTACCACATCTCAGACTTGACACTATCAGAGAATTAAGCCCATGGTAACCAATTTTTTGAAATGACCCACTTGACATAATGGAAACTTAGCTGTACATCACAAATCCCAAAGGCTTAACTGGGGCTTGACCTAAATATAAGGTAAGATTATGAAACTAAAACAAGTGAGATAATCAAAACCGTAAACTATTTAATACTGTCAAGTCCCAACCATAAAACTTTTTCTCTTTAGAAATGAAAAGCAAATTATCTTTCAAGTGCGAACTGCTAGGAGGTAGAGTCAAATCACATAGAGATGTATGACCACTGCCATAGATAGACCGAAAGTGAAAATTATGTAAACCAAACAAATCAAAATGCATAGATCCTTTACAGTTTAGAAAATAATTCATTTCCTCCTTTATGATGAAATTTTCATGTTCTTTCAATGCATCTTAAGGTTCCCAAACCAAAAGAAACAGGAATGAAAACCCAAAGGGCAGCTTTCAGCTTTCCAAGATCTCCAAGATAATGCCAGGGGGTTTTGAGGCACAGAAAGCTATGTGCCCAACTAAGCAGGTACCTAGCAAAGGCTTCAGGAGAAAAAGGGTCATTCGCTTAGGGAGACTTCAAAGCTCTTCCTCTTCTTCCAGCCCTGACACCATCATTGCCCAAGTATCATGTCATGATATTTTCCACCTCAAAAGGCTGTCCTTTTTAAAGGAAAACTTTGATAAAACTCTACAAAGAACCTGACAGTTCTACTCTGAAAGTAGCCAGGAAAAGGAGTTTTGCATCCACAAGTCAGGATTTTTGTTCGAGTTGGGCTACCCAGATGATGGAAAGCATTTCTGTGAGAATACCTCCATTCCAGCACCCCACCCTGTACACCCCACCCCAGATTCTAAAGAGAAGACGCATCACCATGTCTTCTAAGTGACAAAGCATCAGACTAGGTACTTTAATATATTAGGTTGAACCACTTGAAATCATCATTTTTCTTATTTTTCTCTCTATGCCTTGTTTTTCTGGGTTGTTGTGTTTTTGTTTTTTTTGTGGGTTTTTAAATTTTTATTTATTAAATTGATTGCAGTGACATTGGTCAACATGAACATATAGGTTTCATGTGTGGGTTTCTATGTAACAAGATCTGTATATTGTACCGTGTGCCCACCACCCAAAGTCAAATCTTCTCCTCTCACTTTATATTAGGACTTTTTTCTCCCTCCATTCCCCTTATCTCTGGCAACCACCATTCTGCTGTTTGTGTTCATAAGTTCAGGTTTATATCCCACATAGGAGTGAAATCATATGGTTCTTGGCTTTTTCTGTCTGACTTATTTCACTTAGCATAATGTTTCAAGTTCCATCCATGTTGTTGCAAATGGCACTATTTCATCCTTTCTTATGGCTGAGTAGTATTCCATTGTGTATATGTATCATATCTTCTTTATCCAGTCCTCTATCATGGGACACTTTGGTTGTTTCCATGTCTTGGCCACCATGAATAATGCTGTAATGAACATAGGGGTGCATATATCTTTGCAAATACATGATTTTGAGTTTTATGGATATACTAGAGGCCCAGTGCATGGGTGGGGTCCCTCCGCCTGGCCGGTGATCGAGGTCTAACAGGGGGACGGCTGGCCAGGGGGAGGGACCTTGAGGTTGGCCAGCTGGTTGGGGGGATCAGCCCGCTGGGGGGGCTGGGGGAAGGGCTGCAGGTTTTTTTTGGAGGTTGGCCTGCTGCAGGAGGTTGACTGTGGGAGCGCACTGACTACCAGGGGCAGCTCCTGTTTTGAGCATCTGCCCCTGGTGGTCAGTGCACGTCATAGAGACTGGTCAACCAGTCGTTCCAGTCATAATAGTCTCCTAGGCTTTTATATATATAGATACCCAGGAATAGGATTGCTGGGTCATATGGTAGCTCTATTCTTAATTTTTTGAGGAATTGCCAGACTGCTTTCCATAGTGGTTGTACCAGTCTACATTCCCATCAGCACTGAATGAGCGTTCCCTTTTTTCCACAACCTCTCCAACACTTGTTATTGCTTGTCTTGTTGATAATAACCACTCTAACAGGTGTAAGGTGGTATCTTATTGTAGTTTTGATTTGTATTTCCCTAATTGCCAGTGAGGTTGAACATCTTTTATTTAGTTATTATTTCTTTATTTAACAAAGCTTCCCATGTACCTCAAGTAGAAAATTTTTCTTCATGAGAGAAAATAAATCCTTGAGGCATTCCAGGGCTAACTGTTATTCTCAGTCTCTTAATGGGCCTCAGAAACTCCGCTCTGTGGGACAAGGTGTTTTCCAATTGGGTGGGTCAACTGTCTTCCCCCCAGGCAAAGCCACCTGTATAGCAAATATCTGCATGAGAAAGATGACCTCCACAATGTGAGGGAATGACTCAGCACAGAAAACTGAGGTGTCTGCCTTGTGAGTTCTAACTCCAGAGCCCCCAATCATGGCTTCTGCTAACACAGCTCCAGTCCACTCTGCCCTCCCTCTGCTGGAGCACAAGGTGAGTGGCTCCACAGGGAATTTTGTGCTTTTGGCCCTTTAAGGGGGTTTCTGCATTTCCAGCCATTTCTCCCTAGAAGACAGCAACTCCACTGCTTTTCACAGCCAGATGTTGTTTGGGTACCCTTTTTAGTTCTGGTGTTCCCTGCAAGGGGGGGGTGGGACAGCTTGGGGATTAGACTCCAGAGTTCTCAGTTCTCAGTGGCAACTCCCCACAGCTGAGATATCTCTCTGGAACTTCAGCTGCTGTATGTGGGAGCCCAGCCAGCCCTTTCGTGCCTCTGCCCCTCCTACCAGGCTCTATGCAGTCTCCAATTACCATCCTCAGTTATCAGGGTTCTCTCCAGTGAGTCTTCAATTGATTAGTCAGGAAGTTTTTCTGTATTTTAATTGTAATTCCAGTTTGGTCCTGGGAGCATGTCTGTGCAGCAGCCACTTACTCCACTGCCATCTTTTATCTCAAGGTTGAACATCTATATATATAAAAGCTTAAGCAACCATTATGACCTGTTGACCAAATGATTGGTGGCTATGACACGCACTGACCACCAGGGGGCAGACACTCAATGCAGGAACTGCCCCTTGGTGGTCAGTGCGCTCACACAGCCAACTTCCGGCGGCCAGCCAACCTCCCACAGTCCCTTCCCCTGGCCGGCCGGCCCCTTGGGGCCCTGATCAGGACTGGGCAAGATGGCCCCAATGGGTCCCACAGGTCAGGCTAAGGGACCCCACCTGTGCACAAATTCATGCACCAGGCCTCTAGTCTTTTCATAAAGTTATTGGCTGTTTGTATGCCTTCTTGGGAGAGGTGTATTTTCAGGTCCTCTGGCCACTTTTCTTAAAAAATATTTTTATTGACTTCAGAGAGGAAGGGAGAGGGAGAGTTAGATAGAAACATCAATGATGAGAGAGAATCACTAATTGGCTGCCTCCTGCATGCCCCTGCTGGGGATCAAGCCCTCAACCTGTGCATGTGCCCTTGACCAGAATTGAACCCTGAACCTTCTGGTCCGCAGGCCAACGCTCTATCCACTTAGCCAAACCAGCCAGGGCTCTGTCCACTTTTTGATTGGGTTGTTTGTTAGTTTGTTTGTTTGGGTTGAGTTTTATGAGTTCTTTATATATTTTTGAAATTAAACCTCTGTCAGAGCTACTGTTTGCAAATATCATCTCCCATCTGGTTAGCTGCCTCTTTGTTTTGTTGTCCATTTCTTTTGCTGTGCAAAAGCTCCTCAGTTTGATATGGTCCTATTCATTTATTTTTACCTTTACCTCCCTTGCCTTTCAGGTCAAGTTTGGTACCTATATTTTCTTCGATGTAACTTGTTTTTTCCGGTCATATGTTTAGGTCTTTGATCCATTTTGAATTAATTTTTGTACATGGGGACAAACTGTAACCCAGTTTCATTCATTTGTATGTGACTTTCCAGTTTATCAAGCACAATTTATTGAAGAGACTATCTTTACTCCAAGGTGCATTTCTGGCTCCTTTGTCAAAAATTATCTGTCCATATATGTGTGATTTTATAGCTGGGCTCTCTATTCTGTTCCATTGATCTGTGTGTCTATTTCTCTACCAATACCATGCTGTTTTGATTATCATAGCTCTGTAGTATAATTTGAAGTCAGGTAGTGTGATACCTCTAGCTTCATTCTTTTTTCTCAGGATTGCTTTGGGTATTCTGGTCTTTTGTGGTTCCATACAAATCTGATGATTTCTCGCTCTTTTTTTAAAAAAATGACACTGGGATTGTGATGGGGATTGCATTAAATCTGTATATTGCTTTGGGCAATAAGGCTATTTTAATTATGTTGATTATTCCAATCCATGAACATGGGATATTTTTCCATTTTGTTGTGTCTTTTTCAATCTCTTTTAATAATACTTTGTAATTTTCAGTATATAGGTCTTTCACATTCTTTGTTAAGTTTATTCCTACGTATTTTATTCTTTTGGTTGCAATTGCAAAAGGAATTGTTTTTTCCATTTCTTTTTCTGAAGCTTTGTTGCTAGTATACAGGAAGAAAATGGATTTTTGCACATTGATTTTGTACCCTGCAACTTGACTGCATATGTTTATTGTTTCTAATAGATTTTTAGTAGAGTCTTTAAGGTTTTCTATATACAAAATCATGTCATCTGCAAAAAGTGACAGTTTGACTTCTTCCTTCCCTATTTGGATGCGTTTTATTTCTTTCTATTGCTCTGGCTAGGACTTCCAGCACTATGTTGAATAAGAGTGGTGAGAGTAGACATCCTTGTCTTGTTTCTGATCTTAGGGGGAAAGCTTTCAGTTTTTCACCATTGAGTATGATATTAGCTGTGGGTTTATCATATATGGCTTTTATTATGTTGAGGTACTTTCCTTCTATTCTTATTTTATTGAGTGTTTTAATCATAAATGGATGTTGTATCTTATCAAATGCTTTTTCTGCATCTATTGATAAGATCATGTTATTTTTATCCTTTCTTTTGTTAATGTGTTGTATTATGTTGATTGATTTGCAAATGTTGAACCATCTTTGTGTCCTTGGAATGAATCCCAGTTGATTGTGATGTATTATGTTTTGGATGTACTGTGTATTCAATTTGCTAGTATTTTGTTTAGGATTTTTGCATCTGTATTCATTGGGGATATCGGTCTGTAGTTTTCTTTTTGTGTGTTATCTTTGCCAGATTTGGGTATCAGGGTTATATTGGCCTCATAGAATGTGTTAGGAAGTATTGCCTCTTCTTCAATTTTTTGGAAGAGTTTGAAAAAGATAGGTTTTAATTCCTCTTTGAACATTTAGTAGAATTCACTGGTGAAGCCATCTGGTCTTTTGTGTTTTGGAAGGTTTTTTATGATTGCTTCAATTTCCTCACTGCTGATCAGTCTATTTAGATTTTCTAATTCTTCCTGATTTAGTCTAGAAAGGTTCTATAATTCTAGGAACTTATCCATTTCTTGTAGGTTATTGAATTTGGTGGCATAAAGTCTTTCATAATATTCTAGTGTGATCCTTTGCATATCTGTGATGTGTGTGGTGACTTCTCCTCTCTCATTTCTGATTTTGTTTATATGGGTCTTTTCCCTTTTTTTCCTTAGTGAGTCTAGCCAGGGTTTTGCCCATTTTATTAATCTTTTCAAAGAACCATCTCTTTGTTTTATTTATTTTTTATAGTCTTTTTTTGCCCTCTATTTCATTTAATTCTGCTCTTATTATTTCTTTCTTCTGCTGACTTTGGGTTGCTGTTATACTTTTTCTAGTATTTTAAGATGTGATGTTAGGTTGTTTACTTGGGATTTCTCTTTTTCTTGAGATAGGCCTGTAATGATATAAACTTCCCTCTTATTACTGCTTTTGCTGCATTCCAGAGGTTTTGATATGTTGTATTATCATTCTCATTTCTCTATATATCTTTTGATCTTGTCTTTTATTTCTTCTTTGACCCAGTCATTTCTTAGTAGTATGTTATTTAATCTCCATGTATTTGTGGGTTTCTTTACTTCCTTTTTGCAGTTGATTTCTAATTTTAAGGCATCATAATCAGAAAATATGCTTGATATAATTTTAATCTTTTTTAAATTTGTTGATGCTAGTTCTGTGACCCAATATATGGTCTATACTTGAGAATGGTCCATGTGCACTGGAGAAGAATGTATAATCTGATGTTAAGAGATAAAATGTTCTGTAAATGTCAATTATACCCATTTAGTCTAGTGTTTCTCTTAAGGCCAATATTTCTTTATTGATTTTCTGTTTGGTTGATCTGTCTAGAGCTGTCAATGGAGTATTAAGGTCTCCAATTATGATTGTGTTTTGATCCGTTTCTCCCTTTAGTTCTGTGAGTAGCTGTTTAATATATTTCAGTGCTCCCTGGTTGGGCGCTTATTTATTAAGAAGTGTTGTTATGCTTTCTTGATGTACTGTTCCCTTTATCATTATAAAGTGTCCATCTTTGTCTCTTGTTATCTTTGTTATCTTGAAATCTATTTTGTCAGGTATAAGTATGGCCACACCTGCTTTTTTGCTTGGAGAAATTTTCCATCCTCTTTACTTTGAATCTACCTTTGTCTTTGCTGTTTAGATGTATCTCTTGTAAGCAGCATATGGTTGGGTTTTGTTTTTTTTATTCACTCTGCAACTCTATGCCTCTTTACTAGTGAAGTCAGACCATTTGCATTTAGGGTAATTATTGATGTATGAGAATTTCCTATAGCCGTTTTATCTTTTGTTTTCTGGTAGCTCTGTGCCTCCATTGGTTCTTTTCCTTTATGCTTCTGACTGTTGTTTTTGTATGGTGGTGTTCCATACACCTTTCTCTGTTTCCTCTTCTTTTAAGCTATATGCCTGTTTGGGGGATTTTTGTGTGTGGTTGCCATTAGGTTTATAAAAAATGAAGTTGCATATATACCATAGTTTTTTTCCATTTTGAGTGCATTTGCTCTTCATCTTCCTTTGCCAGTTCAGAACTTTCCCCCTTCCCTTTGCATATTTTTGTTGTCACAAAGTATCCTGTTTATGCTGTAAGTGTTTTGGTGATCTTACTCATAGAGTTGTGACCTTATGTTCTTTATTTCAGGTAGAATAACTCCCTTGAGTATTTTCTGCAATGGGGGTTTTCTGATGATAAAATCCCTCAGCTTCTGTATATCTGGGAACATCCTTAATTTTCCTTCAGATTTAAAAGATAATTTTGCTGGATATATTATTTGTGGCTGGTAATTTCTCTCTTTTAGACATTTAAATATTTGGTTCAATTCTCTTCTGGCTTGTAGAGTTTCTGCTGAGAAGTTGGATGAAATTCTGGTGGGTTTTCCTTTGTAGGTCACTTCCTTCTTTTCCCTGGCTGCTTTGAGAAATTTTTCTTTGTCATTATTTTATTTTATTTATTCATTTTTAGATTGTTAAAGTGCCTTTACTCACCAAGAGATGGGTAGGGCAGTTGCCACAATCTCAGTTTACAGGTGAATTCTGAGTGCCCAGTGACAAGGAGAGATTGATAACAAAGCTGGATCTACTTACTAAGGCTCTCAAAGAGACGTGACAACTCTGTGCAGTCCTGACCCCGGGCTGGATTCTGTACTGGAAAATATTGGGGCCACTGATAAAGTGGAATCAGAATGATGGATTAAAGTATTGAACCAATGTTAAAGTTACTGAAGTTGATAACACTACTGTGATTGCATAAGTGAATATTCTTAGGAAATGAACACTATAGTACCTATGCATGTAACTTACCCTCAAATGGTTCAGAAACAATGATACAGATGGATCCATCCTATATGATAAAATGAGTGGGTTAAAATAGTAACAATTGGTGAATCTGGTCTGCAGGTGTTCTTTTGTCTTTGTCATTAATTTTTGACAGCTTTTCACCAAGTGCCTTGGAGAGGGCCTCTTTGGATTGATGTAACTAGGTGTTCTGTTTGCTTCTTGGACTTGAGGATCTAGTTGTTTCCATAGATTTGAGAAGTTCTCATCTACTATTTGTTTTAACAGAGTCTCCATTCCATGTTCCCTCTCTTCCTTCTCCACAATGCCTATGATTGTGATATTACTTTTTCTGATGAGTCAGGAGGTCTCGTAGAGCTCTTTCATTTTTCTTTATTCTTAGGTCTCTCTCTTCTTCCTTCTGTGTTATTTCTTGATTCCTATCTTCAATATCACTAGTTCTTTCCTCTAATTGGTTGGTTCTGTTTTCTATGCTCAACAGCTCACTCTTAATCTCCTCAATTGCCTGCTTCATTTCCAGGAATGCTGATATATTCATTTTTAAGGTTTCAATTTCCTTGGAGAAATGTTCATTTTGTTCATTGATTTGTTTTCTGAGTGCACTGAATTGCCTGTCAGTATTTTCTCGCATTTCATTGAGTAATTTCAGAATTGCAATCTTGAAATTTCTATCATTTATATCACGTAATTCCATGTTTTCCAGCCTACTTTCTGGGGATCTTTCATTTCTTTCTGGTCATTGTCGTTATGTGGTTCTTCATGGTATTTGCTGCCGTCCTTGGTTTTCACATTTATCTCTGGGGAGGTCTTTTTCCTATGTTCCAGTAGGTGACGCTGAATTGCAAGATGTTTACCCCTATGCTCTACCAGATTTGAGCCTCTGCATCTTCCAGAGGGCAGTACCCCAGACTGCTTGTGGGTGGGATTTGTTTTGCCCTCACCATAATGGTGACCCCTGACCTCCGCATCTCTGGCCCAAGCACCGCCCCCCCCCCTCCTGAGGTTCAGTCACAGGGGGAAACAGCAATTCTACTGAAACACCGCTTGGTTTACAGATAATATGCTCCTGAAGCCAACTCCATGGGCAATGGTGGGGGGTGGGGGGAAGGTAAGGGGGGGAAATTTGGGGAGTCTAAGCAGCAGCAAGGCTCTGTGATTTCCTTTCTTTGTCTGAAACACCACCACCAGGCCCAGCAGTGGGGAGCCTCATACCAGCACCCACTGCTCTGTAGGGTGGGCATCTGTTGACTCAGTGTTCACTCTTGCTGCTCACGTGAGTAACTCCAGCCCTACTCGCTGCATGCCCAAGATTCAGACACTGTACTCTCTCACCACTCGCATGCAACCACACAACTCAGACAATGTCCTCTCTTGCTACTGGAAGCTTGCAGCTCACAGCTTACAGATTGCCCTGCTCTCTGTTCTTCCAGGCTGAAGGAAGTGCCTGCTACCTCCACCACCAGCTTTCTCCCCTCTCCTGGCCAGGCTGCTAGTTCCCAGCTGTGCTGCAGGGCTGCATCTATGGCCTTGTCCTTGGCCAACTCTGTGCTTTCCTCCCTTCTCATCTTCCCTTTTACCCCCTCCCCAATGCCCACCTTTAGGTGTTTCAGTGTGCAGGTCTCTCAGGCATGCATCTGTGTTGAGCAGGGACTTCTTCATTGAATTATAGGTGATTAACTTGTTGAAATATCAGGGGGAGAGGAAAAGAGGCGCTCTTACACCATCATTGCTCTGATGTCACCTCTCTCTATAGCCCTGTGAGGTATATATGATTATCCCAGTTTTCAGATAAAGAATAATGGCCCAGAAAGATGAAATAGCCTCTGCAAGGCCACACAGCTCCCCGGTGTATAAGTAAGGATTTGAGTGCAAGTCTTGTAGTTTTGAGGGCAGTGCTCTTTCCCCCACACCACAGTGCTACCAAAGAGGTGCTGGCTGCCTTCTAAACATGGTTCATTGCTCCAAAATCCTGAGGCAAGCTAGTATCCCACCTTGAGATACACTGGAACTAAATCTGGAAGCATCTGCTTCCTCAGCTGGTCCTATTTCCCTGCTCACTACCACACTCTGTCTCTGGGCAAGGTAAGTCGGCTGTGCTAAAGGGGTATAAGTGCATGAAGGGTTGATGAGTTTGAAAAGAGAAATTTTGACCTGATATTTCTTAAAGGCCCAAAGAATCTACTCTATGTAATACAGAAATAGTATGTGTAATATCTTTATAAATGCTTATCTTTTTTAAGCCACCAAATCATCCACTATACAAAATTTCTAAAAACCATTTTCATCCAGCTTTCTTGTTTTTAAATTGGTTGGCCATCTGTTTCTAGGAGAAATTGAAAAGGCAGAATGTCAAATAAAGGCCATGAGTCAGAAGCTCTTTCAAAGTGCCCTTGAGCAAAACCTTTAACCTTTTGGGGCCTTATGCCCGTATCTGCAATGAGAACAGTAATCATGTTCTTTATTTATTTAACAAATATTTGTTGAGAATCTCCTGTGAGCCAAACCCAACCTCACTGGAAGGCTTCCAAAGTTCAACTATTATTAAAAAATGATTTGTACTTAAGAAATACCGTATCGGTATCTACCACAATGTTACATGCATATCCTCTGACCCATTCCAAGACTATCTTACAGAAATACTTGCACATGTGTACAAAGATTACACACAGGCTGTCTACTACGGCATTATTTGTGTGTTTTTCAATATACACTTTTTTATTGATTTCAGAGAGCAAGGGAGAGGGAGAGAAAGATAGAAACACAATGATGAGAGAGAATCATTGATTGGTGCCTCCTGCATGTCCCCCACGGGGGATTGAGCCCGTAACTTGGGCATGTGCCCTGACTGGGAATCAAACTATGACCTCCTGGTTCATAGGTCAACGCTCAACCACTGAGCAACACTTGCCGAGCTACAGCATTGTTTTTAATGGGGAAAAACTTTAAACAATCTATATGTTAGGAATGCCATAAACCAATTAAAAAGGAGGGAAAGAGTCTCTGACATATTAAAAAGAAGGAAAAGCAAATTATATCTGTCCATATATAGAGATGTATATAATCCCATATATATGTCATCCCACTTATGTAAATAAAAAAAGATCTTTGGATATATATTTTTTATAAAAGCATAGAAAGGTCTGAAATTCCAGAAGATTAACAGTGGTTACTTCTAAAAAGTTAAGTGGGCTGGAGTGGCTTTCACTTTTTACTCTATATACATCATACTGTTGAAATGTTTTACAGCAAGATTATACAACTTTGTATTTCTAAAAATAACTTAAAATATTTAAATGCCCTAGAAATTAACTAATAAAAACAGACAGAACAAACTTAGGCTTTAGACTCTGTTAATTCTTAGACTGATGTTGTTTATTTCTGAGAATGAAATTGAAGTCAGATGCTTATGGATCCTCACAACTTGAGATAACCCTGTGGACTCCAGGGAGAAAAAGGTTATAGGGAGAAAATAACACATTGCAAAGATTTTTATAAAGGGGGGGGAGGGGTCACTTGTGGCCATTTGTGCTCCTTCTTTGTAACACCTCAAAGAGGGAAAAAATGAGAAAAAGAGGTAAGCTGTGGGCACATCCCTGCTGGAAGGTTCTTGCTGTGCCTGGTTCTGATGGAGGGAAGTCCTTGGAAGGCATTTTCACAAGGTGCCCTGCTCTGAGTCAGCACATTACTGAGCAGGCCTAGGTCCACAGAGAGGAAATGTGCAGTGACTAACCCCACCACCACTCTGGGCCTTACTGTAATCAAAAGGATGTTGGCTCAGGAGGGTGGGAGTAATGAAAACAGTCTGGAGACTTGGCCTTTCTGCAGAATGTGGGGAAGTTAATGAAGCAACAGGCTGAGCACTGACAAACATGGAGGGCAGGAACGCCGCTTCCGGCGGAAAGAGCCTCATTGTCCTGTCGCCTTGACTCTTCCTTGCTTCTCACACAGAGGGGGCCACAGCCAGCGAGTACAAAGCTCTGATGACTGAGCTCAAGATCCTGACCCACATTGGCCACCACCTGAATGTAGTCAACCTGCTGGGAGCCTGTACCAAGCAAGGAGGTAAATGAGACGGGATAGGGCTGCTCCATGTCTGGCTCACATGCTAGAAGCAGACTTCTCCAACATACAGCTTCTTCTCCCCACCCCTGTTCCTCCTCACCTCCTAGAAAATGGCCTTTCAAAAGGTCCAGAGGAATCAGTTTTTCCATTTATAAAAGGGGAGGGGGCGTCCCATCCTAGAAATGCCTTCCCTGTGCAGTTAATTTAAAGGTTCCGAAGGGAAAGACAGCGAAGCACTAACCTTCCCATAGGGGAGGATAGAAAGGTCTTCGGGAACACTCATTCGTTCAGGTGAAGCTTCAAAGGAATGTGCAACCTCTGCACTGAGCCCAGCTCTGGTCACCTCCTCCAAAGTCACCTTCAAAACTGACCAGGGCTGATCAGAGAACCCCTTTCACCTGTGCCTCTGAGCTCGGTGCAGCGGCCTCAGGGCGGACGCCCCTCCTGCGGGCAAGGACTGCAGGCTCCTCCTCATGGTGGGTGACATACAACCTGTGGCAGCAGCTTCCCGTTCCGTCCCGGAGGGCAGAGGAGGTGCTGTCAGGCCTTCTAACATGCCCACCCCTGACAGAGACAGAGCACCCCTCTGCTGAGCAGGCGGCCTCAGTGCGCCTGGAAGGCTAGGGAGCCTGCGCCCTGGGGCTCAAGGAACCCACGCAGCTGCGCTCCCAGCACGCGGAACTGCTCCAGGATCACCCTGCTGTCACCCGGAACCGGAACCGGAACCGGAACCGGAAGCTGCTCTTCGCAGCAGGTCTCAGGCCTGCCGGGGCTATGGGGGACGCAGTGGGGAGCGCAGGTGCCAGAGGAGGCGGACACAGCCTTCGGGGCACCACTTGGAGACCGAGTTGCACTGGGGTGTGTTTTTCTTACCAACCCTCTTGCTTCTGTTTAACCAGGAATCGGCAAACCATGGGGCCAGCCTGTGAGATTAATTTGGCCGTTTTAAATAGTTGAGGGGAAAAACTCAAAAGAACAATACTTTGTGAGAATTATATGAAATTCAAATTTATATGTTCATGAGGTTTTATTGCAGCACCGTCACTCATTTGGTTGTATTGTCATCTATAGCTGCTTTCACACTACAAGGGCTGCACTGAGCTGTATGGCCTACAAAGCCTAAAATATTTGCTGTCTGGTCCTTTACAAAAAAGTTTGCCGACCCCTGCTTTAGCCCTTCGGACAAGCCTGGAGGCAAAGGCTGTGCAGACACCCCACCTGGCTGGGAAGAGACAGTCCAGACAGAACCGGTCTATTTTCTGCACTGGAAGGGAGGACCTGCTTGATAATCCTGGGGTTACTGTGACAATATCTTGAGGCCCCTCTACTCACTAGGGTGTGGCTAACAAACAAGGTGGCAGCAAGTTCCAGGGAGAGCCCTGGCATAGGCCCCTCCGCTCCTCAAAGTTCTTTCTCTTTTTTGTTTTTTCTACTTCTCCCCACTCCCAACTCCCAATTGTCTCCTATTCCTTTTGAATTTTTTAATTGAAAAAACTTTCTCACCCAAAATTGCATCCCTAGACCCCACTAATATAAAGACAAGCTGGTTCGGGGCTTCTCAGGCCAGCAGCTGGCTGACCTGCTTGGTGTGGCTGAGCATGTGTTGTTTTGGCTGCAGGGCCTCTGATGGTGATCGTTGAATATTGCAAATATGGAAATCTGTCCAACTATCTCAAGAGCAAACGAGACTTATTCTTTCTCAACAAGGTAAGGAATTTAGGGGTTGGACATTCTTAAAGATAGCAATGACTTTCCATTTAGGCTGTTGCCCCATAAAGCAAGAGAAACCTATATATTTCCATTAGACTAACATCTGGGTTTCCCTCCTTTTTAAAAATTTTCTTACGGTCTTTTTGCAGACAGCACAGAGAATATTTGATCCTAGTGTATGGAGCAATAAATAAGGATTAAATTTGCTAGCCGTCTATCTAAACACCTATCAAATCATCTTGATAACTTTATCTCTCTCTCTTTCTCCCTCTCCCTCTCTCTCCCCAGATAAGCACAGACACACACACATCACTTAGTCACTTGTTTGATAAAGATAGCAAGTGTAATTGTCTCTGTTTATTAGAGAAATTAGATTAGAGAAATCAGCTGAGTGACTTTACAGTAAACAATAGACCAGTGATGGAGTCCGAGAAATCATTTTCTTTCCTTCCCACTCTCCTTACTCCCACTTCTTCACACCCTCACCACCTGTCACCCCTACATATGCACTGAACCAGCCTTATCCACTAAAATAAGGCTATGTAATAAAAGAAGCACATGGGTCCAAGTTCTAAAGGCAAATCAAGATTAAAAGAGGTTATTGAATGTAGGGAAAAAGACTTGAATAAAACTTTGCCAGTGTGACCCATCCCACCAACGCAGTGTCCTTCTCTGGTCTGGAGAAGCTCAGCAGACAATGATTCAATATTATTAATTGGTCATTATCAATGTTGGTGAGGAATCCATGTAGTATGGTGGGTTAAGCACTCGGACTCTGCATCCAGACTGCCTGTGTTTAAATCCTGTTTCTATCACTCATGAGATCTTGGACCTTGAGCAAGTTACTCAGTCTCTTTAAATTTAAGTTTCTCATTTATTAAATAAAAGTAATAATAGAACCCAACTCATTGTTCAGAGAATTACATACAGATAAACATTCAATGAATGTTAACTATCATCATCGTCATTGACCCACTGAAATAGAGTAGGTGAGTCCAACTGAATGCCACTGATCTGTATGATCTATATAATAGATTAAGTGTCCAAAACCCATGAGTGGTGCCTATCCTGTCACATGGGCAAGAGTGGTCACGCGGCACACAAATAAAAACCACTGGACAACTAGCCCAGTCTCTCATCTCTTAAATTTTGATCCAACCAAAGACACACATGCTCTACCAGATGGGCAGGCTATATGCAAGGACATATTTTCCCCAATTTTAAACCATGTCCTTCCATCATTAGAACCTGTAAGCTGAATGAGATCTTTGTGATCAGCTATTATACACCCTCACAGTACAGATGTGCTCAGTGATTGACTTAAGGACACACACCTACCAAGAGATGAAAGAAAGAACCCAGCTCTCTTGTCTCCCCTTCCAATGATTCTCTCTGCACTACACTGGATAAGGAGGGGGAGAAAACGTAAGAAGTGGAAAGTGGTGCCCTGAGCTGAGGGCAGTGCAAACCAGTCCTGAAATCCTGGACTGGCTTCAGGAAGAACTAAGCCAGCAGAATACCCCAGGGATCAGGGCAGGATGGAACATTTGGATTTGTGCGTCCTTTGTTTTGAAGAGTTTGCTTCCTTCTCTGGCTATATTTAATGATTCACCTCCCTGTTGGTGGAGCCTAGTATTACATGGAAAACACATGGCTATATTTCATATCTGGAACCTAACTCAATATAAAGAGAAGGCGAAGAAAAACCCAAACGGCTAAATAGAAATGGGATATTTCATTTTCCAAATAAGTTCACTGCTTTCTGACAGAGTCCCAAAAGTTCAGTAAATCATCCTTTATTTAACAGAAGTAGTTACCAATAAGCAAAGCTGAAAATACCATTGACTGAGAGTCAGAAAGCAGATGAGGGAGCTTGAGTTACGGTTCTTGGGAGGCAGGCCCCAGGCTGAGACTTCTGGGAAAGTCGGGAAGAAGGCTGCCCAGAGAGCGTGGCCGTGGCCCTGCGCCCCGAATGGGCCTGTTGAGCACTTTTCTCCCTCACACCCCTGCCACCACTCTTCCCTGCTGCCTTCTGTCCTGGAGAGGGTCTTGTAATCAATAAAATTCCAGTCCCCAACTGAGCAGAATCAAATCTAACTGCCTCAGGGAGATACTCTTTACCAGCTTTCAGGTAGGTCACCAGAGTGGCAGTGGCTGTTCACTCAGAGGCCTGCCTCCTGTCCTGCAGCACAGGAGGGTCTCTTTTCAGGGGCAGCAGCCTCCTGCCCTCTACACTTTTAGAATTTGAAACTCTCTCCTCTGCCCTCTGCTTGCTCCCACTGCGCCCTCTAGTGGAGGCATCACTCCCATTTTGTGACATTTCTAGGAAAAGCCAAGGAAGAGCAGGAAGCCTGGCCAATCCCAGCACTGCCACAGTGTGCTGGCAGCTCAGGGACAGCACTGAACCCCAGGCCCCCTTGGCCTGGTTTCAGTGTTGCCATCCAGCAGAATTGAGCCTAGTTACCTGGTCCCGTCATGAGGCCACTGGGAGTGCTAAGGTTTTATTGTCACAGTTAGTTGAATTACTAAATGTGATACAAATCTTTTCTGGTTCCACATAAACACCCAAACCCACAACTCGTTTTTCTATGAGTCAGAACATGATAGGATGATAGAGCCTTTCAGATGAGGAAAATGAAACCCAGAAAAATAAGGTGATTTGCCCAAGATCACATCACTAATGGAAGAGCTAGACTACACACCAGGGTTTGGATGCCCTGTCCAGAATGAAAGGCCTTTTCTACCCCTGTTAGGTCTTACTGTATCTTTGTTTGCATTGGAAGAAAAAAAATGTTCATGTTCCCTCCTTTCCTGAGGAAACCAGAGAAATCGGTACTGCAGTCCTCTCTTATTACTCCTCGTAGGGATTACAAAGTGAAGCCCCAAGTCCTCTGGGGATGCTTTTCCGCCATTCATGCCGTCTTTCATAAGCTGGCACATGGGGTGGGAAAAGTGCTTAAAGGCACAAACTGAAGATGGCCAAGCCTGAGTTCAAGCTTTGCCATTTACTAGCTGCATGTGACTTTGATTACTTGACTTCTCTAAACCTATTTCTTTATGTATAAGCAGTAACTACTTCGTGGAATTGTTGGAAAGATTAAATGAGAAAATATACCTAAGTTTTTTTAAGATTCTGGATCACACAGGGTAAGCTCTCAGTGAGTTCCAGCTGAAGTTACTACTCCTTTATCGTACCCAGGATGCTGGCTCGAAGCCCACCAACAGCAGCATAGACTCCACAGCCCCAGGAGTAGCCAGGTGCCTTGCTGCTAATTTGCTATCTATTTTGTGGAAATGACATTCTCTCAACTCGGGCAATTGCCAACTTGAGGTACTATCTTCTCCATTTCGGTTCCGGAGCTCCTTCATCTGTGTCCTTCTTGGTCTGTTCAAAGGATGCAGCATTACACATGGAGCCTAAGAAAGAAAAAATGGAGCCAGATGTGGAGCAAGGCAAGAAACGAAGACTAGACAGTGTCACCAGCAGCGAGAGCTTCGCGAGCTCCGGCTTCCAGGAAGATAAAAGTCTGAGTGATGTGGAGGAAGAGGAGGGTAGGTATTAATTCCTTCCTGTCCTACAGTCTGAGATATTTTTACAACATACTGTGCATCTCTGAAATTTTTTTCTTATTTATCACCCTAATAAACATCCGTGGGAGACTAGAAGGGTAATGTCCTGAGGAGATAAGATTTGAATAAGATTATTTACAGAGTTACTAATTTTGACAGGGAACTCTGTACAATTGTCTCTCCTCAAGCCTTTTTGTCTTAACGGGTCATCCCACACCCCCCACCCCCACCCCCATGCTTGGGAAAATGGGCTTGAGGCTTGGAAAAATCTCTGATATTCGTACTGAAACTCAAATGCTCTTGAAAATGAACTCTGATCCACTTATTGGTTTGTTTTATGTTTTACTAACATTGATCCAATAAACTGGGATTTGGCATAATAACAAGCGTCATTACAAACAGCTACGGTTTTAATGCTTTCCAGATTCTGACGATTTCTACAAGCAGCCCATAACTATGGAAGATCTGATTTCTTACAGTTTTCAAGTGGCCAGAGGCATGGAGTTTTTGTCTTCAAGAAAGGTCAGCCTTGCTCTTTACTGTTGCTCTTCGTTGCCAGGGCTGGACATGTGGACACTGACATTGGACAAACACCCGTGTTGGCTATAAATCCACTTTTCCTAGTATTTGCTTATACTTATGTCCTTAAATATAGAGTAAATATCATGACCGATGCCTGAATTTGTCCTGCTAGGAGCGAGGAGTTTTGAGAACACCAAGTCTTAATACCAGGGGGTAGAACTGAACTCTAGGGGAAAATTTGACCGGACAGACCTGGTCCCCATTCTTCACATTGCCCTCCACATATCTGCAGCCCTGGCCAGAGCCCAGAACACTCCATTCCCAGGAGGGTTCTGTTAGTCCAGCTGTGGGGCCCTCCCGGGAACTGTAGCTGGAGGACCAAAGTTTGGGGGGAAGTTTTGCTCCCTGGGAGAATTTGATTGCAGCTTCATCAAAGAGGGTGCTGTGCTGCAAAACAGTAGCAAAGCAGATGCAGGCCCTGCCTTGTGTTTGGGGCCTCCGGGGGCCTCTATTTGTAAAGAGGTGCTTCACGTTTATGGTAACTCCATGTGCACTGGGGGTTGCTTCCGTTGTGTAACAGATCCTCAAATTAAGAAGAATAATGACACTGAGAAGCCACAGGAAATTAGTCAGTTAGACTAAGGAAATGCATTGATTATGCAACTGTTTTATTATAGTGCATTCATCGGGACCTGGCAGCACGAAACATTCTGTTATCTGAGAACAACGTGGTGAAGATTTGCGATTTTGGCCTTGCCCGGGATATTTATAAGAACCCCGATTATGTGAGAAAAGGAGATGTAAGTCAGTTTGATGTTTCTTGGACTCGTTTATACACTATCATTTTTAAACACAGACCAATGCCCTTGGTAAATATTTACACTTCCTCGACAGTGGTCCCCTGAAAACCATCGTGTGCTCTCTGTGGAGACAAGACGGCTGTGTCCCAGAGAGCCCTTGTGTGGGGTGGCCCTAGTCTGAACGGCCGCTCACCGGGTTCTGTTCTTCCCTCACTTCCGGCGTGGTACCTGTCCTCTGGGCAGTGCTGCCTGAGATGGCTAACCTGAGAAGTGTTTAGCCGGGCTCTGGGCACCTCCCTTTGACTCCTGTGGGAGTTTTTGGAATCACTGGAAAGAACAGCCTGGACTCTTTCCCTCAAATAAACCCAGATGATTGACTCAGCAGGTGTATATATCTCAGGAAAGGGTGGGGAGGTATTGGTATTATCTTGTTATTGAGGAAGCTGCCCCCCGCCTCACCCCGCCTTCCATGCATACCATTCACCTGTGGCTCACACTGGCTCTTCTCTGCTTGTTTGTGGACACAGTGTTATGTTTCACTTTTGTGGGTGACCTCCTGTGTCCTCTCTTCTCAGCCTGCACCCTGAGCGCTTAAGCCTGTGTCTGGGCCCTGCCAATTACTCTACAGTGGTGGTTCTCAGACTTCAGTGTGCTCACAAATCGCCTGAAGGGCTTATTAAACTACAGTTAGCTGGGCCCCACCCCCAGAAATTCTCACTTAGAAAGTCTTGTGTGGAGCCTGAGAATTTGCCTTTCTAACAAGTTTCTAGATGCTGCTGACACAGCTGGTCCCAGGACTTTACTTTGAGAGCCACCGCTCCAGTCTCTTTTTATTAAAAAAAAACAAAACAAAACAAAAAAACAAAAAAAATTTTCTGGAGCCCTGACTTGCAGAGATGGCATCTATCTATGTATCTGTCTGTCCTCTTCTGTTCATCTGTATCTCTTTCAGCCTCTCCCTGCTCCTCCCCCTTGCATTTTTCTCTTTGTCTCTCCGTTGTCCCATACTTCGTTCCCATCCATCTAAGGCGGCAAGGCCTAACTCACCAGGATTCCTGTTACCAAGAAGAGAACAAAAATGTGTCTGGACACCTGAAAACCAGCCATATGGTCTCCCAGATACTGTCTATCACCTTCTTTCCTTCCTGTGTCTTTGCCCACTACCGCCATTTAATGACTTTTAAAATTCTGTCTTTTTACATAAGAATGCTGTTCAAAATCCTCCTTCTGAAGAAAAATTTCTGGAAATTATGGATTTTTCAGGATGTCTTCCAATTCAGATCACCCTTTTCCAGGTCCCTGTGGAGTGCAGGGTTTGGGGGGAGACTGATTTCTTACAGTCATGGAGTTAAGACGTGCTGGGCACATAGGAGAGGCTTACTAAACAGTAATTATCTTCATGGGAATCACATAGCCCACCGCTCTCTTTTAGTACAACTGCATGTTATAAGCGTTTTCTCCGTGTTAGGAAACCATAACTGCTCTAGGAAATGATTTCTGGGCCAAGTGTTATCTGGGAAGTGACCCTATGGGCACTTGGGTTGAATGTGCTTTGTTTGCATGTCCTTCTGCTCAAGGCCCCCTTGCCCTTTTCTAGACGCGACTTCCCCTGAAATGGATGGCTCCTGAATCTATCTTTGACAAAATCTACAGCACCAAGAGCGACGTGTGGTCTTATGGAGTACTGCTATGGGAAATCTTCTCCTTAGGTAAATTTGGGGGAAGGAAGAGATCAAATAGACAAGAACCAAATGTCTGCTGAGTGTCCTTTGGGTAGATACAACCTTTAGGTCAGCTTTTAAAAGAACCTAAAACCCTCACAGAGCGTGGGTCCGTGCAGAATCTCAGGTGAGGAGTGGTGCATGCGTGTGTACCCTTCAAAGTAAGGATGCTTTACATAGACACAAACAAGGTCAGACCAGTACAGATCTGAAGTCGGGTTTACATTCAACCAGTCTGGCTACTCTTTTCTTTGTCCTTTTCCCCCTTCTCCTAATTCCTCAAGTACACTGATTCCTACTGCCCTTTCCTCCTCCCTCCCTGCATCATGCCTCCTTCAGAGTTTCCTAGGAAAGGCCCCAGCCAGCACAAGCCAACCAGTGTTAGGAGCAGGAGGCCTGGATAGTGCAGCTAATGTAAACACAGCTAGTCCCGGACAGTGGTTTATGCAGGATGAAAGACGGGGACATTGGATGTAGTTATTCTGCTTCCAGAAACATCCACTATGGGTGGCTAGAAGCCTTGTTCAAGGCCCCGAGCACACAGATGTGCACAGAGTCCACATCTGCTTGCAGACACACAATGATGCTCTGAAGCCTCCCAAATGTGGGGTCTAGCCAAGAGTCTTTTGGACTTTGCCAAAAATTTGCCTTTTAGAACAAATAAAAGTCACCCAGTAACATCCCTGGTTTCCTGTAATGTGTGGAAATCATTCCCCTGCTTTCGATGACAGGCACCTGTTGCTTCCAGTCTTTGAAAGCAGCTTGGCGGCCACATGGCCCCACAGTGACAGTGCCAGCACTGCACACCTCCCAGCTGCTTCCTACCAGCAGTAATCACTAGAAAGTACAGACAAACACATGCTGAGATAGACTAGGTTCGAGGTCTGGAACAGAGCAGACTAGAGGCCTGGCTCACTACTACCCCTAGCCAAGAATTCCCCTAAAAGGAAAGGTTACGTGGGCATCCTGAACAGCAAAACTCACAAAAGGCAAAGTCTAGGCCCTCTGGGACCCTCTGGTGCACAGACTCCTGCCTACAGGCCACCCCTACATTCAGCTCCTCCTGGAGCTCAAGGCCCCTCTCCCTCAGTCCTAGCACAGCAACTAGTGCCCCGTTCTGTGAGAAGTTTACAGGAAAGTAGTGAATTAAAATCACCCTCACTGAGGTGTGGGTAATCCACAAGTGACCTTGGCCTTTTAA
Organism: Myotis brandtii; assembly: GCF_000412655.1. NCBI lineage: Eukaryota > Metazoa > Chordata > Mammalia > Chiroptera > Vespertilionidae > Myotis > Myotis brandtii. Next base: position 1,036,486 of record NW_005369552.1, on the reverse strand, counting down.
AATGAAGTTTATTAACGCAAGGAATGAGTCTAATGACTGATTTCCTTAGAGTTCCTTTTGGGGAGAGAGAAGGGACCCTTCAGATGACACTCTCTCTCCTGAGCAAACAGACAGGAGTAGCCACAGGAATGACCTGGGGTATCAGACACCCAGCACCACGGGACCAGCCAGGCAAGCGTGTGTCACCAGCAGGCATTTGCTGAGCTTCAGTGTGGGTTGTACTGTGTGTGGAGATCCATTGCAGTCACTGTGAATTTATTACTAAACCATCACTTTCAAGGGAGGAAAAGGACCCCCTTATAGTCTTTTGTACCCTGAAGCCATAATGTGCCCTGTGTTTCCCATTGTCTCACGCAGGTGGGTCTCCGTACCCAGGAGTGCAGATGGACGAGGACTTCTGCAGCCGCCTGAAGGAAGGCATGAGGATGAGGGCTCCTGAGTATGCAACTCCTGAAATGTGAGCCCTGGGCCTCCTCCATACCCCTGACAGCTCTCGTGCCAGCAGGACACCTCAGAAAGGGGACGTTTGTTGAGTTTTAGCATCCCAGTCCTGCCTAGCCTCAGTCGGGTCCAAGTGTGCTGGAGTATCTTCCAGAAGTGAGGCACCTGACCTTGAGCCACCCTTACCTATTTCCTCTCCTGACCACTGGCGTGGCTTTGCAAGGCCTCTGGCTGGGAACTGAAGTTAGAAACTCAATTCTAGGTATGAATCCAGGCAAAACTAACAGACCACCCAGGAACTAAATGTAAGACCTTGTCCTCACTCACAAAGTGGAAGCCAAATAAGTAAGCAGCCACAGGGACAACGTGCTAGAAGCCCTATGACCAGTCCTCTGTCCTCACTAAAGACCAGTGAGGGGGTGGGTTTGGAACGCAGGGGAAGAGGTGTAGGAGAGGAAGCGGGGGATTTCCTGATGGAATCAGTCATTACACTCCACAGGAGGCAACTTGAGCAACAAGACTGCTTTAGACTCATCTTAGGAATTGGCTGCAGCTGCCTGGAGCTTCTCACGGTGGCTTCCTGCTGTGCAGCCCTGTGACTCCAGGAAGGTGACAGGCACTGTGTGGAGCTTCCTCCATTGTTTGAGGCTCGCTTGCCTTTCTTGGATGCTCTTTCTTCCTGAACAGGAATGTGATGACACTTGCAGTTTTGTGGAGCTGCTGACAAGGACTTGGGCCTCCCCAGGGCGGCACCACCTTTCCTGAACTGGCAGGCGGCCCTCCCCATCCCACCCACACAATGGGGTCCTGTCAGAAGCCCTGGGATGGCCTCTGGGGAGGAGTCCGAGGGAATGGAGGAAGTGTGGGCTTGGCCAGAGGGCAAGGTCTCTGTCTCTTTCCTTCAGGTCTGGAGACAAGGTTAGGTCAGACCCCGGGTGGAGGCGAGGAGGACAGGGGACTCGGGCCTGGGAAGGCAGAGTGTGGGGCAGCCTTACACGGTCTCCTTGTTGGAGAAAGTCCCCTTTCTGAGATCTGGGGACACATAAATTAGCCACGAGGGCTGCATTGGGGCTGTAGTGCTCAAGGCATGGAGAGTTTTTTATTACTTGTTTCCTTTTACTGGTGGAGAGGGCAAACATCAGACCTGGTTTAAAAGGAGATTATTTGGCACCTTAGGTTTTGTGTTTTCCCTGCACCATCTCCTCTGCAGTTCCTGCAACCTTAAGGAGCAGGCAGGTGATAAGTAATGAAGCTAAACCTCTAAGACAGTGGTTCTCAACCTTGGCTGCACATTAGAATCACCTGGGAATCTTTTTAAAATCCTGATTTCTGGGCCTCATCCTCCAGAAATTCTGTTTCTTTGTTACTAATGTTGTGGCCCCACCACATAACAAAGAAACAGAATTTCTGGAGGATGAGGCCCAGAAATCAGGATTTTAAAAAGATTCCCAGGTGATTCTAATGTGCAGCCAAGGTTGAGAACCACTGCTCTGAGAAGTGAAGTGATGTGTCCTCTATCAACTAAGACTCCGTGGTCGGCAAACTGCGGCTTGCGAGCCACATGCGGCTCTTGGCCCCTTGAGTGTGGCTCTTCCTAAGCCTTAGGAGTACCCTAATTAAGTTAATAACAATGTACCTACCTATATAGTTTAAGTTTAAAAAATTTGGCTCTCAAAAGAAATTTCAATCGTTGTCCTGTTAATATTTGGCTCTGTTGACTAATGAGTTTGCCGACCACTGAGCTATAATAGAGGAAACAAATCTAGAAGCCAGTCCTTTGGGCTGGTCTCCCTAGATCTCACGACCACTAAATTAGGAATACGCCCCACATGCCTTAGAAGAAAGGTTTCTCTAACATGTCCACTCATGCTCTGAGTTAAATATTTCCTTCCACTTTTCACATAATGTGAAAATCATAAGAATGAGTTCTCTATCACTAACAGTAATAGTAATAATTGCAGTCATTATTAAACAACATGTAATAGTTACTTGGTGCTTATTAAGTACCAGACACTGTCTTTGCACTTATAACATATATTCACTTTCCTAATGCTCATAACAACGCTATACAGTAGGTACTATTATAATATCCATTTTACAGATGAGAAAACCAAGGCACAGAACAGCTAAGTGATTTGCCACATGGCTAGTAAGTGAAGCAAACCCAGCCTGAGTCCAAAGTCCACACCACTGTGCTACATATCTGCAGAGTGTATTTCCAAATCTAACCCAACTTCTGGTCCAGAATAACTGTAGAGGTACAAAGTCATAGCAGCTGTGGACTAAAAACTCCCTTGGACTTTCGACTTTCCCAAACCTTCAAGTCTCCCAGGTAGCCCTGGTACCCCCCGCAGCCAGAGGAAGGATTGTTCCTTAATTCTAAGGATTTATTTCAGAAATGATGAAAAGTAAGATGCAGTTTCGTGAAGTGTTGGTTCAGAAGGACAGAATTCAACCTTAGCCATTCTGAAGCATTTGAAAGTTGCCGGGGTGAGGACGGAGTACAGCTCTCAGATCTGGGATTCTGTGACCTGAACTTGGCTTAAAGTGGCATGCACGCGAGAGCTTGGGTGATGGCTCAGACTGGAAGCTCTTCCCATAGGCCCCTTGCCCCCGGCTTATTCCAAGAAGGGCTGTTGGGTTGGGCGCAACTGGTGTCCCTTCACTTTATTAAAACCTGTTTACTTAGAGATGTAAAACTGTTCAACGCTAAGTCATTGGTTTTCTGCCCAGAGCCTGTTTAATCAGATGTCTGTCAATAAGGGAATAAGCAGTTAATTTTTTTCCTTTCCTTTGGTGTTTGCTGAGATAATTTGTATTGAATTTTAGGAAAGAGAAGTGAAAACTAGAAATCAGAAACCAAGAATCAAAATACAAAACAGCAAGAGTTGTAGGTGGTCCCTCTTGCTAGTTTCAGCACAGACAACCCAGAAGAGCCCTGCTCACTGTCACATCCCCAACAGCTGCTTGCTCAGTGTGAGGTGCTGCTGGCTGAGCAAGCGGGGCCTCTGACCCATCCTCCCTGTCTCAGGCCCCCTTTCTGTTTTCCCAGTTCAAGTCTTTCTTGCTTTGGCTTCCTTTCGTAGGTTGTCTATGGATATGTTTAATGTTCTCCCAACGGCCCCTGAGACTCTGTTTATTGCTAGAGATAAAGGAGCCTTGGACGATTGGGCCTGAACGTGGCCAGAGGGGAGCAGGCCAGCCTCTGCCACAGCCCATGCAGCATGGGGCTTTTTTCTAGTGACCACCTGTCTCTGTAGTATATATTTTTCCACCTGTCTTAGTGAGTAACACATATAAACTTACCTGAAAATGAGATTCCCATAGGACTGTGCAGACTGTCTTAGGCTACTTCAGACTTTCGGTCACTACAGGCTGGCCCAGGTTGCCTGAATGAGTGCCTTGAGCCCTTGCTCTGAGGCACTGCTGGTCAGGAACTGTTAGGGACCGTGAGAGCTGCAGCCCTGTCCTGTGCCTCCCAGAGAGCAGGGACAACAGCCCAGGGTGAGAGTTCCCTTCCTCACTCCCAGTCTCCTCTGTCTGTAATGGAGTCCCAGTGCAGTGGGACCCAACGTTGGTCCGCACACCACACTCACCAAAGGGCCTTCACAAGCTCTCAGAACCAGCTGACCCACTCTACACCCCCTGGGAGTTAGGAGAATAGGTGCAGTAGATGAAACAAAGGGTGGGAGGGAACCAGAGTCGTCATCTGAGAAGAGCCTTGACCCATAGGTTTGGACAAAAGTAGGAGAATTGGCAATTCAGACAAGTTATTTTATGAGCTCCTATCCCTTACTCAGAGACTTCAGACATCTGCTTTACTGGGTACTTTTCAGAAAACAGAAACTCAGTATCCAACTATGAGGAAAGCAGAGGATGTCTGAAGACCACATGGTGCCACCATTCCCCTGGGCACCTAGAATTTTATCCCTGGGTTAAATCAGAACCTTAGGACTTGTATACCTGGACTACACTGTTTTGTTTCTCAGAATTGTTTTTACTGAATGGCATTTTTTGCTATTAAGGCTTTGGCCAACAGTAAAAGATAGTGTCCAATGGGAGAAAATGGGGGATGTCAACAATAAAGATCTATACTAATGAAAGGGTAATATGCTAATTAGACCAGGTTGACTGGACATCTTCTGGATGTCCAACTTCCTTCCGGACAGTTAGGGGGCAACCAGGCTGGCAGGGGGGCAGTTAGGGGGCGTCTAGGCTGGCAGGGGACCAGTAGGGGGCAATCAGGCCAGCAGGCAGAGGGGTTAGGGGCAATCAGGCAGGCAGGAAGGCCAGTGGTTAGAAGCTAGCAGTCCCCTATTTCACAGGGATCGGGCCTAAACCGGCAGTTGGACATCCCCTGAGGGGTCCCGGATTGGAGAGGGTGCAGGCCAGGCTGAGGGGACTCCCCCCCCACCCCCCCGCCGCCCTACCGGGCCTCTAGTCCCCGCACGAATTTCATGCACCGGGCCTCTAGTAAATAAATAAAGAAGGCGGGCCCACAAAGTCATTATTACCTAGATGGTAATGATGTTGAGAGGCGTCTAGGAGAGCCTCCTTTCAGATTTCAGTTCTAGGAATGGCCATGTGACTTCCAAGTACCTGGTTTGTTTTGAACTGCTGGCTTATGTGCATCATGTAATTGATTGCATCTTCTTTTTTGCCAGTTACCTGGGAATCATGATATAAACTTTGCATATTAACTTTGTCTGTAGTTCCACCTTTTATTCTTTATTTTACCTACCCCCACCGACATTATTCTTTTCTTTTTTTTAACCTTCCTATACTCTTACTGTCTTTACCAGCCACTTCATATGCTTTGAAGCCAAACAGGGATATCCTTACGAGACACTTGGAGCTGTTGGTGCACCTGAAAGCACACAGCCGGGAGTGGCGAGGTCAGAGGAGCGCTGGAGGTGCTCAGGTGCTCTCTCTTCCCGGAGGCCAGTCTGACTTCCTTCAGCAAATCTTTATTGAGTGCTTATGTGCCAGGCCCTGGGCTAGGTAAAGGGTGTGGCGATGAGGTCCCTGCCCAGTTCCAAATTTCGAGCCCATTCAGATTTCGATACTACACAGTCTGAGTTCTCTCTAGTCCAGATGATCTCCTGAGAGAAGAGATTACTTACAATAAACATCTCTTGGAGAGAGCAAAGAGCCCAAAAAGAATAAATCCTTAAGGCAGTGTGTGTGCGCAGACTGCTGGCTTGTGTCCCTGCAGACACGACCAAGAGAGGAGCCCAATACCTTCATTTCTAAGATGTCAGAGGAGAAGAATTGCAGAGGAACCTGCTGACATTGAAATCCCAGAACAAGATTCAGCTTCTGTAATATTAAGACAAATGTTTTGTTTTGTTTTAAATATATTTTATTGATTTTTTTACAGAGAAGAAGGGAGAGGGATAGAGAGTTAGAAACATCAATGAGAGAGAAACATTGATCAGCTGCCTCCTGCACACCCGCTACTGGGGATGTGCCCGCAACCAAGGTACATGCCCTTGACCGGAATCGAACCTGGGACCCTTCAGTCCGTAGGCCGATGCTCTATCCACTGAGCCAAACCAGTTAGGGCAAGACAAATGTTTTCATGCCCAGAAGCCCAGCCTATATTTCTGCCTTCAGTGGTAGGAAGCCTTTGAAGTGCTGGGGACAGGGGAAATCAGCCACAGGCAAGGAACTTGTGCACAGTCCAAGGACACACTCAGGTGGACTGCCACCTTTTGGAAGTGATATGAGTCCTACACACAGGGCCTTCTCCATCAGCTTCCACCAGAACTCCGAGGACTTGGAAATGCCACATGCTTATTAAGAAGTCCAAGCCAGCCCAGCCGGTGTGGCTCAGTAGTTGAACACCAACCTATGAACCAGGAGGTCACGGTTCGATTCTTGGTCAGGGCACATGCCCAGGTTGTGGGCTTGATCCCCAGTGCAGGAGGCAGCCAATCAATGATTCTCTCTCATCATTGATGTTTCTATCTTTCTCTCCTTCCTTCCTCTCTTAAATATATTTTTAAAAAAGTCCAAGCAGCCTCTGTTACAGCCTCATAATATAACAAGTACTGCAAACTATTCACCCATTGATATTTGTGTCTATGTTAACGTTTTGCCTTTAAAAAGTCCTGCTTTTGACAGTGAGGGGAGAAGTACTGCACCTCATATCTAAGTGCAGCGAACAGTGGTTTTTCCTTTCCGCAGCTCTGCTTCTTTCCAGAACGCCCTTCCACTCTGCACTCCAAAGAACTAGGGTTGTGATGGGCTCTGGAGAGGGTTCCTTAACCTGCCTTTGAGGACATATTTTCCCCACCAGCAGGACCTGGCCCAAACAGCCATTTATGTGTTGGTGCTGCGTAACAAAATTTACAAATAAAAGCACATATCATACAAGAAGCCTAATCATCATATATATGACAACACCTTCGCTTTGGGGTGCAGCATGTGGGGCAGCTGTATCATCGCCGCTCTCTCCAATCATTGCTCTTATGCTTTCACCCAACAGCTATCAGCTCATGCTGGACTGCTGGCACAGAGACCCCAAAGAAAGGCCAAGATTCGCAGAACTTGTGGAAAAACTAGGCGATTTGCTTCAAGCCAATGTACAACAGGTAAAGCTATCTAGAATACCAGAAGCCAAATGCCTTTTTGGGTGTAAGCCAAGGGGGTGTTTTGTTCTTTTAATAGCTGTTAATAACTGAGATTAGCAGTAAAAAAAATAATAATAATTATCTTTTACAGAATTATCTTTCCAAAACACAATAAGATTATAGATATAACATAGTTGAAACTGACATAATGCTTCACAAAAATTGGTTGAAGTAGAAATTTCTACACTTACAGCTCTATCTTTGGTATTTTAGGATGGCAAAGACTATATCCCACTAAATGCCATATTGACAGGAAACAGTGGGTTCACATACTCAACTCCTGCCTTCTCTGAGGACTACTTCAAGGAAGATATTCCAGCTCCAAAGTTTAATTCAGGAAGTTCTGATAATGTCAGGTAAGACTTTTTTCTTTCCCTTACTTTATATTATAACTAGAGGCCCGGTGCACAAAAATTTGTGCACTCGAGGGGGAGGGGGGTCCCTCAGCCCGGCCTGTGCCCTCTCGCAGTCTGGGACCCCTCAGGAGATAATGACCTGCTGGCTTAGGCCTGCTCCTGGGTGGCAGAGGGCAGGCCCAATCCCTAGGTGCAGCCCCTGGTCGGGCTCAGAGCAGGGCTGATTGGGGAGTTGGGGCGCCGCCCCCTGTCATGCACAGAGCAGGGCGGATCGGGAGGTTG
>NW_005369552.1:984466-1027682 GCF_000412655.1 Myotis brandtii | reverse complement strand
GGCGGGGAAGCTTGGCTTCCTCCATCACTGAAGCAAGCAAGCCTCCCTGTTCGCTTCCAGCTGCCTGGCTGCCGGCCGCCATCTTGGCTGGCAGTTAATTTGCATATCGCCCTGATTAGCCAATGGGAAGGGTAGCGGCCATACGGCTAATTACCATGTTTCTCTTTTATTAGATAGGATGTTTTCAAACATAAAAAAAAAACCACACCTCCTAAATTCAACTGTAGTTAAGTTACCCCTATTTGGTCTACATATCTATGTATCTGTACACAGTCTCTGTGTGTGTATTTTTCTTTTTAATGAAGCATTTGAAAGAAGGCCTAAACCATTATACACTTTCCACCTAAATACTTTGGTATACATCTTGTAAGGATATTCTCCTGTGTAACCACATCAAAATTATCATACCAAAGAAATTGATAATACTTTAATATTGTTAAGTATTCAAATTTCCCCAAATGTCTTTTACACCTTAAAAAGAAGGATCCAACCAAGAATAACACTTTGCATTTTCTTCAGTTCCTTTAGTCTATTTTATTCTAGAACAGTGGTTCCCAATGTGGGGCATACGCACCAAAGGGAGGCAATTTGATTTTTAAGGGGGGCAATTCGAGAATGAGTTATTAACAGTGAATTTTTTGCATTTCTTATGGTTCTAGGGGCCTCATATACTAGTATAGTATACAAAGATATATGTCATATTTATGCACTTCAGTTCTCTATTATATGTTTTGAAACTTTATTTGCTATTTTTCATATCATTTCATATTATTATTTTAACAATTTCTTAGTGATGGCTTCCTCAGTATTACAGCTGTCCTTTTGTTCTTTTATTTTTCTCTTTCATGCCATGTTCTTTGGAAACTTGTTTAGATCAAGTTAATGGCCTTTTAGGCTCCCTCCACATGAATAGGAATTCACTTTTTGAATAATAAGAATTATATGTCACCCTAAGGAGGGCATCAGGATTTTAGAGATGCTTAGGTGGGGCATGGCCAAAAAAAAAGTTGGGAACCACAGGTCTAGAATAATTCCTCCATCTTTTTTTTCCCAATAACATAGACTATTTTCATAAGGGTTTAGATACAATTAAACAAACACACTGGATTTTTCTTTCTTACCTGATAAACGAATGTATCTCTCATTACTGTAGAGGATATTGGAGAGAGGGGTAAGGAAGAAATATTTGAGAGCTTCCTACTGCAGGGGTGGGGGTGGCTACATGTGTATCACACATGTTCAGTACTAGCAGGTACATATATGTCACATATGTTGTTACTAATTGTTGCACATGTATCACACATTAGTTCTAATGATTACACATGTATGACACCTCCATACTAATGGTTATACTAGTACGTGTATCGTATACATTCAGTACTAATGGTCACACAGACACATGCTGTGTGTGGACTGGCACTGTGCTAGGCTTTTTGCATATGCCAACTCCTTTGAGGTTCAAAACAATCCTGTGAAGGAGATATTATTATTCATGCTATACAGTTGAGGACATTAAGGTTCCATGAGGAATAGCTTGCCAAAACTGTGTCAGAAGAGAGTTTCTAGCCCAGGTGTTCTGCCACTCCCTCCCTGTTCCATGCAGTCAGGACTCCTTTTGGGACTGACTATCCTGTGGACCTTCCAGCATCTTTATCTGCAGTGGACACAACCCTAGGACTCTGACCTCAGTTCAGCCAAACTTGGCAGGTGACCAGGGAAGGCACTGGGAAAAGCTGCACAGTCTGAAAAGATTGATAGCCTAGAAGCCCAGTGGCCAGCCCAGATTTGTGGTAATGGGTGGCAGGTCAGTGGCACTGCTCATATTTCACAACCAGCCCAAGAAGCTGAAACAGAGGAGCCATCCATTTTTTAAAGATGAGAAAACTAGCTTGGATTAAATAAATTGGCGGGGTCTGATTGGGTCAGAGATCAGGGAGGGGAGTGTCAAAGATATTTGGGCCCTTCCAGTACGTTGCTTAGCCTTAGGCCCAATAGAGAGCTTGCCTAAGAAACTAGGCCTTGCAGGCAGTGACAGGGTATCAGACTGAGAAACTCAATCAGTAGATGAACTTGTCTTATGAGTAACCATATGGTGGATATCTCTGAGAGTCTTTCCTAAAGGATCTCCAACAAAAGGTCTGGAGGTAGTTATGGGGAAATCACACAAATATTACCCATTTCTCCCAATCTGTAATCACAGAACAGAATATACAAGACCAGCTCTAGTACTCAATTATGCCATTAAATCAGTTGTGTGACCCTACCAGGTCATTGCATTTGTTCCCTCACATCCTTTTAGAAGTAGGCAGCCACATGATAAAGTCATGTCACATCTCTGGGCATTACTTCCTCTTCTTTGTAATGTGGGGTGTTTAGACTAGATGATGGCTCAGGTCTCTTCTAGGCCTGACATTTTCTGATTCCACAAGGGGCCAGAGGTCTAACCACTACTGAGTCTCTCAAATCCCTCTGGGGTTTTGCTCAAAACTATGAAATGTGGATTAACAACCACAGGAGGAAGTTAATTAACAACCTGGGGGAACTTCAGTCTCAGGAGTAAGATGATTCCTTCTGGTATTTGGTTCATCATTGCTGAGATACGCTGCCCATGGTCTCCTGGCTAATCAAAGCTGGATGCATTTTCCTGTCTTGATTATTCTTTCTGCTTCTTCATTAGATATGTAAATGCTTTCAATTTCATGAGCCTGGAGAGAATCAAAACCTTTGAAGAACTTTCACCAAATGTCACCGCTATGCTTGATGTAAGTAATGGAATGAACCTACTCAATGCACCCTGGCAAGACCCTTTGCCAGACTCCACCCAAACCCACACTCCAGCAGTCTGGTGGCTCTCAGTCAGTGCGGGGCAATAATGAGTGGTGGCTGAAATGGCAATTTCAGGGGGATTGAAAATAACACAGTTATACAGAGCTCATTGGAAAGCAGGTAAACCCATAGTTTAAAGATTACCCGAATTCATTCCAGGGTCCAAGTCCTTACTGGTCATAATTTAGTCCCTTAGGAAACTTCGTTGTGTGCTTGTAAGCTTCTTGGCTACCAGTGACGGAGCCCTACTTTCAGAGGATAGAGGAACTCAAAACTATGAGTGGCTGGGCCTTTGTGATGTAACAGAACGCTCTCTAAGAGCAGCCCGAGATCCTGGAAGAAGTCTGTCTGGGCCGGGCCTATGCTCCTTCCACGAAGGTCATGGAGACTGAACAGCCATGTTCCTACCCTGCTGCACTGGGAGGAGCAATCTGTGCAGCCTGGCACACACGAGGGCTCATTGTCTATTGAAAGCTCTGGGACCTGGGGGTGAGAAAATCAGGGAGGAAAGGGGGCGCTGGGCAGGGGCGCCTGTGGCCTCACAGACCCTCACACTCACAGAGTGATCGCCACAGACGCACGGCCGCCACTGAGCGGGTAGAAATGCTGGCTCTTCGGACCCGCCCACACTCACTGAGTCAGACTCTGCACGGTCTCGGGACTCACGTGCACACTAGAGTGTGAGACGTGCTGGTGATGACCATGTCCCACAGAAGCCTGGAAACCAACTACAGTGCGAAGGGAGTGACCACAAACAGTGTGGCCGTGACATGTAGCACAGTCACCGTAAATACACTAAAACCTCTTCAAACACACCAGATCAAGAGGAAAAGGTAATTTAAACATTTAAAAGCATTACAAACAAGCCAAGAATGTAAAGGTAAAGTAGCTGGAAATTTTGTTTTGCTGTTTAGTACTTAGGTTTTAGGTCCAAGGAAATGATACTCAGCAAACATGGAAGATATCTCCCCTCCCCCCTCCCTCCCTGCCCCGATACAGTGGGAATGACAGCAGCTTCTTGGCTGGCCCAGGCCTGTTTACTGATAATCGAGGACATGAACACAGCCAGTAACAGATTCACGGGGTGACAGGAACAAAGCATGGCAACAACTTACTGGAAATGGCCTATTAACAGAGTAATGAGGAATCTGCATAAACTCAATGCTAAAGATGAACCAACAAGAAAATAGAATTGCTGGAAACCATGACCAAGGGGTCCCGAAAATTCCACAGAATCTTCAAGAAAAAAATTAAACCATCTATACCAGCGGTTCTCAACCTGTGGGTCGCGACCCCTTTGGGGGTCAAATGACCCTTTCACAGGGGTCACCTAAATACATCCTGCATATCAGATATTTACATTACAATTCATAACAGTAGCAAAATTACAGTTATGAAGTAGCAACAAAAATAATTTTATGGTTGGGGGTCACCACAATATGAGGAACTGTATTAAAGGGTCACAGCATTAGGAAGGTTGAGAACCACTAATCTATACTAATAAAAGCCTAGGTGGCCTTACAAGATGGCCGCCACAAAGATGGCCACGTGCACAGCGGAGGCAGGGCCCGGTGGCCGCTCCACGTCCCGCGGCTCCGTGCAGTAAGGGGTGGGTCACCGCAGGGGAGGGCAGTTGGGGGCAATCAGGCCAGCAGGGGAGCGGTTAGCAGGTGATCAGGCTGGCAGACAGGCAAGCGATTAGGAGCCAGCCAATATTAAAATATTTCCTCTAATTAATCCCCTTTTAATGTGCATGAATTTCGTGCACCGGGCCACTAGTGTATTTATAATTTCTCAGAATTTTTGTATATCTTAGCCACCAAATAACAGCACTCTCATAGCAAATAGTCATCTGTCAGAATTAGTTTTAATGTATTTATACAATAATTTCCATAGAAGTTTACTATGAAAAATGCTCATCTGTTACCTGCAGGTTCCCCTTTTGTTTTAATTTCTCCACCTTCAGGAAGAAGGGCTTCAAGTCACTGGGAATAGGCATTTCTTACAACTAAAGTTTAGACTTTCCATATGAAGAAATGCTTTGTCTTAATGGGCAGGGACTGTGAAAGGTGAGGACAGAGCCTGGAGTGACTTTAGCTGTACCTCTCCCATACCCTCCCCCAGACTTGGTGTGGACCCCTGTGGGTCAAACAAGAAGTGTAACCTTTTTTCTTCTTCCCCGCCAGGATTACCAGGTGGACAGTAGCGCTCTGCGGGCCACCCCTTTGCTGAAGCGCTTCACCTGGACTGAGAGCAAACCCAAGGCCTCTCTAAAGATTGAGTAAGGAAGCTGGGTGTCTTTTCCATGAGCAATTGTTGGGGGTGGGAGGAGATGAAGGAAGACGATGGGAAGGTGGTTTAATGGGGATATTGGAGAGCTAGTTGCCCTCCTGAACTATTGTGTTCAGGCATTATAGAAAAAACACATTTTTCTCCCTAGAAGGCAGGGAGGAGGAGATAAAATCAGACATATGAGCACCAAGCTCTGGGAAGGAAGATGGGATTTGCGAAGAGAAAATATGCAGAAAATTGCAGCAAAAGCATGCAGTCCAAACACAGGAAGCAGTGGCTCAGGTGAAAGGAGCCTGAAGCCGACTGTGCACAGAACAAACTTCAGATCCCTGGTGGGACAGGGAGGGAAGCCGCGCCCATTGTTACACTGGGCACGGCCTTCGTAGCAGAAGGGTCACGGTGCTGTTTTCCAGTCCTGAGACATGCCTTCCTGAGAACCCAGCCTTCAGATGAGGGCTTGCTTCCTGTTTGGTCCTAGCACTCCTTCCATACAGTGGCCAGCGACAACTTCTGTCAGAATTACTTCAGCCTGCTTATACTCCACTGGCCCGCACATCACTTCTGCTTCTCTATGCTAGTGTCTACCTAGGAACAGTGCTGGGCAGGGCAGGCTGGGCCTATCAGGCATCCCTTCCTTCCCTGGTCCCAGTGCCTGCCCATCTCACCCACAGGCAGAGCCTGCTCCTTTCATCTAAGTCAGGGGTCAGATTTTTCCTCAAGGGGCCAGAGAGTAAACGACTACTCAGTCCTGCCGCTGTAGTATGAAAGCAGCCCTCGACAGAAGATAAGCAAGGAGGCGTGGCTGAATTCCAACAAACTTTAAAGCACAGGTGGCCCTGCCAATGAAGACATGAAAAGATGCTTAGCACCATTAGTCATCAGGGACATACACACCAAAACCACCGTGAGATACCGCTTCATACCCCCTGGATGGTTGGAATCAGAAAGTCACTGTTAGTGAAGATGTGGAGAAATTAGAGCCCTGTGTACTGCTGGTGGGAATGTAAAATAGTGCAGCCCCTTTGGAAAATAGTCTAGCGGTTCCTTAAAATATTAAGTGAGTTACTCTATAACCCAGCCATTCCATTCCTTAGTATACACCCAACAGAAGTGAAAACTATGTCCACACAAAAACTTGTACACCAATGTTCCCAGCAGTATTATTCATAATCACCAAAAGTAGTAACAACCCAAATGTCCACCAGTTAATGAATGGATAAATAAAATGCTGCATATCATTAAATAGAATAGTAATTGAAAATAAAAAGCATAAAACACTGATACATGCTACACTATGGATGAACCTGGAAAACATTAAGTAAAAGAAGCCAGGCATAGAATACCACATATTGTATGATTCCATTGGTGTGAAATGCCTAGAATAGGCAAGTCTATAGAAACAGAAAGGAGATTAGTGGTTGTTTAGGCTGGGGGTAGGAGGTGCAGGGAAGTGGAGCAGCTGGGTATACTAATGGGTATGTATGGGTTTGCGGGGGGGTGATGAAAACTGAGTGTGGTTATGATTGTGCCAACTATGAACGGACGTATACACTTTACAGAGATGAATTGTATAGCATGTCAATCACATCTCAACAAAGCTGTCATTTAAAAACAAAATAGCCCTGGCCGGTTGTTCAGTGGTTAGAGCATCGGACCTAGGACCAAAGGGTCCTGGGTCCGAATCCCAGTCAAGGGCACTTAGCTCGGTTGCAGGCTCTATGCCTGGTCCTGGTCGGGGCACGTGCAGGAGACAATCAATGTGTCTCTCTCACATTAATGTTTCTTTCTCCCTCTCTCTCTCTCTCTCTTTCTCTCCTCTCTCCCTGCCTCCCTCCCTCCTCCCTCCCTTTCACTCTCCCTAAACATCAATGGGAAAATATCCTCAAGTAAAGATTAAAAAATAATAAAATAAAAATAAATTAATAAATAATAATAAAAACAAGACAAAACAGCCCAGCCAGGGTGGCTTAGTGGTTGAGTGTCAACCCACAAACCAAGAGGTCACCAGTTTGATTCCCAGTCCAGGCACATGCCCAGGTTGCAGGCCTGATCCCCAGTAGCGGGTGTGCAGGAGGCAGCCAATTGATTCTCTCTCATTATTGATCTTTTATCTTCTCCCTCTCCTTTCCTCTCTGAAATTAATTTAAAAAGATATTTTTAAAAGATAAAATAAAATCAAGAAAAACATATTTTTTTAAAAAGCATGATGTGTGCTCACTTCAGCAGCACATATACTAAAATTGGAACAATATAGAGAAGATTAGCATGGCCCCTGCGCAAGGATGACATGCAAATTCATGAAGCGTTCCATATTTAAAAATAAAATACATAAAATAAAATAAAGATGTGTAAGTTTAAAAAAATAAAAACAAAACAGATGGCCAGCCCATAGGCTATATTTGCTGACCTTGATCTAAATCAAAGGAGGGCAACAGAGACCTCCAAGTGACATAGTTAACACAGTTCATCAACCACAATAAAGTCATTGGATAAGAACATTTCCAGGCAAACACCTGCATATCTGTTTGCTTGTACCACGAGCACAATAATGGTAACAGAGTCGAGCACCTTCAGTGTACTCAGAGTACAACAAATTGGAGGACCCCGCTGAGGTGTGGGTGGGGAAATGTGGGATACTATGGTCTGTTGTTTCCTTTTTTGGAACACTTCAGAAAATTGGTGACCATGTTAATCTAGATCAGCGGTTCTCAACCTGTGGGTCTCAACCCCTTTGGAGGTCGAATGACCCTTTCACAGGGGTCGCCTAAGACCATCAGAAAACACATATATAATTACATATTGTTTTTGTGATTAATCACTATGCTTTAATTATGTTCAATTTGTAACAATGAAAATACATCCTGCATATCAGATATTTACATTACGATTCATAACAGTAGCAAAATTACAGTTATGAAGTAGCAACGAAAATAATTTTATGGTTGGGGGTCACCACAACATGAGGAACTGTTTTAAAGGGTCGCGGCATTAGGAAGGTTGAGAACCACTGATCTAGATCTTTGTAAAGAAAGGAACACCATTAATTGCATCCTCTACTCTGAGACTAAAAATACAGAACATGGGCCCTGGCCAGGTGGCTTAATTGGTTGGAGCTGTCATCCCGTACACCAAAACCGTTACGGGTTCAATTTCTGATCGGGGCACATACCTTAGTTTCGGGTTCAAACACTGGTCAGGGCACATGCGGGAGGCAACTGAGCAATGTTTCTCTCTCCCTTACTCTCTCTCTTAAATTGATTAACATATCCTCAGGTGAGGATTTAAAAAAAATATGGAACACAGAGCAAACGCTTGATGTGCAAGTCCAAAACCAACCCAACTAATGTGGTGGTGCACATGGTCCTTTTATCCTCGCCTCAGCCATTGAAGAAAACAAACAAATATGAATGACAAGCGAAGCTTTTCTTCCTGTGTCTGTCTTAGGCTGGACATAGCATGCAGGACCCAGAAGCAAGTTTCTTCACCTTTGAGCCTTGTCAGTGATGTTCAGTCTCATAACTTGGTTTTCTCTTCTAGAATGTAAACATCAGGAGACAGCTGTATTGACCTTTTTTTATGAAGCTCTAGTTTCTTGAGGCCATCGTAACAATTATCACAAACTTGGTGGCTTAAAATGAGAAATGTATTCTCTTGCAGTTCTGGAGGCCAGAAGCCCAAAATCAAGGTGTTGCAGGCTCTGGGAGAGAACTCTTTCTTTGCTTCTTCCAGCTTCAGGTGGTCCCAGGCACTCCTTGGCTTGTGGCCACGATTCTCTGCTCTGTCTTCACATCACCTCCTCCTGTCTCTGGTTGTAAATCTCCCTCTGCCTCTTGTATAAGGAGGAGAGAGAATCATTGATCGGCTGCCTCCTGCATGCCCCACACTGGGGATTGAGCCAGCAACCCAGGCATGTGCCCTGACTGGGAATCGAACCGTGACCTCCTGGTTCACAGGTCAACACTCAACCCCTGAGTCACATCAGCTGGGCCACTCTCTCTTTTTATTTAAAGAGGTTTTTATAAAAAATGTTTTTGATTGATTTGAGAGAAAGAGGAATGGAGAGAGGGGAGTGTGTATATAATTCAGGATAAGCTCATCCTCTGAAGAGCTTCAGCTTAATCACATCTTTTGCCATATAAGGTGCTATTCACAGATCCCAAGGATTTGGCATCAATATTTTGGGGAGCATTTTTCAGCCTACCATGGTAGCTAACGGATTCAAGTGTAGAAGAGCTATCCCCAAGTCTTGGGAGTTACTTTCCTCCTTGAATTATGGAATTACATGACCTCATCACATAGTCCAGCCCCCGGTCAGTGGAACACATCCTTCTGCCCAGAGACAAGAAGCTGGTAGTAGTGAGGCAGTGTGAGCTCCATAACAGAGTCTGACCAGAGAATGAGGTGGGAGTCAACAGCCATCAATGCTAGGACAGTTATGAAAGAGTGGGCCCACACATTTTGGCTCAGTGGTTGAGCATTGACCTATGAACCAGGAGGTCATGGTTCAATTCCCAGTCAGGGCACATGCCCGGGTTTCAGGCACGATCCCCAGAAGGGGGCATGCAGGAGGCAGCCAATTGATGTTTCTCACTCATTGATGTTTCTGTCTCTCTCTCCCTCTCCCTTCCTCTCTGAAATCAATAAAAATACATTTAAAAAATAAAATAAAAACATATTTTTTTAAAAAAAGAAAAGAGTGGACTTAGCCTTGGCAGGGTAACTCAGTTGGTTAGAGTGTCCTCCCAGTATGCCAAAGTTGTGCGTTTGATCCCCAGTCAGGGCACATATAAGAAGCAACCAGTAAATGCATAAATAAGTGGAACAACAAATCGATACCTCCTCCTCTTTCCCTTTCTCTCCCTCCCTCCCCCCTTCTATCTCTCTCTCTCTCAATAATCAATTTAAAAACAATTTTTAAAAACTCTTTAAATAAAAAGAAAGAGTGGCCCAGATGATGTGGCTCAGTGGTTGAGCATCGACCTATGAACCAGGAGGTCACGGTTGGATTCCCGGTCAGGGCACATGCCCAGGTTGGGGGCCCGATCCCCAGTGGGGGACGTGCAGGAGGCACCCGATCAATGATTCTCTCTCATCATTAATGTTTCTCTTTCTCTCTCTGCCTCTTCCTTCCTCTCTGAAATCAATAAAAATATAGTTTAGGGTGGGGCAGGTGCGGGCTAGAAGGGGTCAATCTGTAAATACCTGAAACAATAAAGAGTTTTTAGAGTAGCGTGATTTCAAGAAACTAAATTTGTATATTTGATGTTTTTCTTTTTTCTTTAGCTTGAGAGTAACCAGTAAGAGTAAGGAGTCGGGGCTTTCTGACCTGACCAGGCCTCAGTTCTGCCATCCTGACTGTGGGCACGTCAACAGAGGCCAGCGCAGGTTCACCTACGACAACTCCGAGCTGGAAAGGAAGGTCTCGTGCTGCTCTCCTCCCCCAGACTACAACTCCGTGGTCTTGTATTCCACCCCACCTGTCTAAGCGTGACGGCCTGATTTCTAGAACCACATGCAGATGTATACCCCAGAAAACGAGCTTCTGCCAGTATTATGCACATAGAAGTGTACACCTCTGCCCCTCCGCAGGGGCTAGATGCTCCTGTGGTTTTTAACAGTGCTTTTTTCTTTTGACTAACCAGAATGTAACCCCCAGATAAATAGAGTAAGAGTGACAAGTGAAGGCCAAACCCTCATTCAGTGTGTTAGAGAAATTCTTTCAGGTCCAAAGACTTCCTGCTCCTTGCCCCCAGGCCTCGGGCCTGGACAATTCAGGAGACGCAGCATGCACCCAGGGACGGCAGCCCGAGCAGGGACGGCAGCCCGAGCTGGCCTACGCAAGCCCGGGGCCTCCAGCAGACATGGCTGTGAGGAGGAAAAGGAAAAAGGGAGAAAAGAAGAAAAGAGAAAACAGGACAGAGCACAAGAAGGGAGAATTTGAGCTGGGCCACATGGAAGGAGTGGAAGAGGGCTACCAACAAGGACACTGAAGAGGTTCCGAAACCCTACCTAACCCACTCCATTTGAGAACCCCGCCAGGGAGCCAAGAGAATAGAGGGATGAGGGGACTTTTTCTGGACTCTGGGAGGCAAGAAAAGGACAAACATTTTTTGGAACAACAAAGCATATTTTAAAACATTAGCTACAGGACTGGTTCTCTGTCCATTCCCATATATGACACATTTTTTATTTCTGTCACTGAGGCTGTTGCTCATCTGAGCCCACACTGCCGGCCCCTCTAGCAAGTACACTGAACACTTACCTGAGCTAAGCTGGAATATTAGTTCAGGGCATGTAGCATATTGTTCGTAGTAAGCTAACTGGAACGGCTGGTCTGTGAGGGTTACCTGTTGGGCTTAAAGTCCCATTTAAAAAAATCAGATTCTATTTTGAGGAGTGTTAATGTATAGTCAAGACACTTAACTCAATGTTTTGCATTTGCCTATTTTGTACAGTTAGTTATAAAAGGAAGCTGAGGAGAATGAAAATGCCCCAAAACGAGGGCAGAAGGAATAAGGAAGATGAGGCAGAGTGAAAGCCCTCTCTGTGCCAACCAAACCACCTCACTGCAACAGGCGGCCCGGAGGCTGTGTGATGGGGACCCCACTTCCCAGTCTGTCTCCTGGGAAGGCGGGTTAGAGCATTAACCAAGGTTTATTAAGCACTTTATGCTCCTTGAGAAAAAGGTGATAGTAAAGTATTTCTGGAATTGGGACTCAGGACATTAATCCGCCATCCACAGGAGAAAAGCCTCTTTCATCTGCTTTCGCCTTGCCTTGGCCTGAGGATGATGGAAAAGGAACAGGTGCGCAGGGTGCCCACTCCCCAGGGTGGAGGGCCGGGTCTGCGGCGGGCTCCGCCTGATGCTCTGTATTTAGAATGTTTGGAACCTGTCAGAGCTGGGCAGACAGCAGAGAAGATGCGGTTCCCTTGATGCATGCAACTGAACTGTAGAAGCCGGAACACAAGTAATAGCAGCATCCTTCCTGTGTCACAGTCTTGTTTCAAGGTTCTTTGTATGGAGAGATGGGGACTGGGCACATCCCCAGTGAGCCAGTGGGAGCGCCCACGCGGCTCTGCAGGAGGGGCCTCCGGCCAGCAGAGCAGGGAGTCCGGCCTCTCCACCAAGCCAAGGCCCAACAAAATCAGCCGGGAGGGGGAAAGCTTTGTTCTTCCTCTTCTTCACCGGAACAAAATCACCAGGGACAACTGGCAATGGTGTAAACCAGGTAACCAAGAGGAAGGTAAACACAGGGAAGGTAAAAGAAGACCTCAATCCATTCTCTAGTTTTCTCAAATTAGATAAGGACCCAGCAAATAGTGAAGATCACGGAAAACCTTAGCTATATGTATTATGTGCTGATTTTAATGATCTCATTCTTAATCATTGAGACCTTAGTAATACCACCTCACCAAAAGGAACAATCTATTATTGGTGTCAGTTCCGTTTTTTGAAAGACTCAGGTTTGTAGCCTATGTGAGTCCATCCAAAAAGGTTCCCATCTGGCGTCCCGACACAGACAGGAAAACAGCAGCTTGTAGCAACGTGTCGTGGGGTAGTTGCATGGTGCTTGCCACAGGCGAGTTCATTAAAACAGCACTGAAAACTGAAACACTAATTAACTGATGCTGGTATTAAATCATTTGTCACTTATGGCAAAAATGGTTGGCAGTGGCAAGGAAAGAACCAGCACCTCTTTTAGGATTTGTGAGATCACGTATGTGGAACTGCACAGGCGGGAGGGGACAAACCATATGCAAGTGTAGGTCTCGTTTAAGACATGATGCCCACACCTTATTTGAGCCCACGCAATATATCTGTCCTAATCCTGGAAACTGTTACTGAGGCCTTTTAGCTGTGCCTTACTTCCCAGCCTGGAAGAATGTCAAACAAGAAACATATCTGCCAGCTCCTTTGAGCTGATTAAAGGAGGAGCGCGTCTTTGACTGACAGTGGTAGTAACTATATGTGTATATATATATGCGTGTGTATGTGTTTTGTGCAGAACTATTTAAGGAAACTGGAATTTTAAAGTTACTTTTATACAAACCAAGAATGTATGCTGCAGATATAAGACATAATTTGGTCCTTTATATCTAGTCACTATGAATGTATTTTATATACTATCTTCATTTAATAAAGTTAACTTCTAAAAACATCTATGTATTTTCTTCCTAATTTGCTTATAAATGAGAACAGGAGTCATAGGTTCCCCCAGGGGTGGGGAACTGCTGTTCTGGGAGATCTCATTAAACCAATCATTAAGCAGCACAAAAGCAAGCACTGCTAGAGGTAAAGAACTTTCTCTCAACACCATGAAATGGCTACTCTTAACAATCAGGACACTGCAAACAGTAAATAAAATAAAATCCAACTAGGCAGACTGCCCAGAAAACTAAATACTAAAATGAGGGAGATCACAAGTAAAACGTACAGAGTGCTGCCTGCAGACAAAAGTGCCCTCAGTTTAAAAAGAGTTTAAAATTAGTCTTTTCCAAACACTAATTTTCAGCTAATAAACAATTACCATAACTATAGAGGGGAGTGTGTGTGCCTGCACCTGTGTGTGTTTGTATTAGAGGTTGTGTGCAAGAAACCATCTATATATATAAAAGCCTAAGTGACTGTGATGACCGGACGACTGGTCGCTATGACGATGCACTGGACACCAGGGGGCAGACAACACAGGAGCTGCCCCCTGGTGGTCAGTGCACTCCCACAGCCAACCTCCTGTGACCGGCCAACTTCCCTCGGTCCCTCCCCCCAGCCGGCCCAGCACGGATTGCCGGCCAACCTCCCACAGTCTCTCCCCCCTCTAACCTCCCCCAAGGCCGGCTGGCCCTGATTGGCTCCATCAGCCTCATTGGCCCCAATCGCCAGCCCTGGCCAAGGGACCCCACCCATGCATAAATTCATGCACCGGGCCTCTAGTACAAAATAATTAGGCAAAAGCCTAAGGTAAGAACTTCCCTAAGAAAAGTACACTACCTAAATATTCTTTAATTTTGTTTTGTGGTTTAAATCCTAGAAAGAGAAATAAACAATTCAGACAATCACTATCAACACAGAATAAGTGATCAATAACACATTGTCTTAGGAAGTGGTCATACCATCACCTTCCTAATAACATTATAAGGAATTAGATTGGAGGGAAAAGAACTGCTTTCTTTGGAAAAAAGGCAAGAAAAATAAAAGGCTAAATGACTAATCTCAGTAAATGTATGGTTAACTAAAGAGGACAAGAGGCATTTTATCTTCAAAATTTTTAAATTCTTTAAAAATATTATTGGTTTTCATATTACACTCATTTAGGCAAATGATTTGAAGAATGCTTGAGGAATTGGTGTCACGTCATAATTTAGAAATTTTCTCATGACTCTGGAAACTTACAGTTCATTAGGGAATAGATTTTTTTCTTTCCTCCAGCAGAATAGCCAAGTAAGGTTTATTAGAGTCCTTGGTGTTAAACATATTACCAGACTTTGGGATTTCACAGGCAAGGACATTTTTCAAAAATATCCTGGATCCCAACACAAGGATGACTAGCTTTCTACTTTTTGAACTAAAGACATTTAAGGGCAAAAAAAGCAAAACAAACCAAAAACCAACCAGATGCTATTAATGTTCTATTTCTTGAGCTGGATACATAGGTGTGTTCACTTTGTGATCATTGCTGAGCTATATGCTTATTTGCAGGTTTGTGTGCAATTCAAAAACAATTATCTTAAAAATACCATTTTAAAAGGAGTAGGGGCTTACTTTCAGACTAAAAACTATCAACGTTACGTGCCAGCAACTACTGTAAGTACTTTGGAGGAAAAAAACATTTAATTTTCAAAGCCATCCAATGTGACAGGCACTATTAGTAAACCCTTCATGTCAATGGGAAAATGTAAGTAATCAAAAGAGAACTTCAAAATCCCACCATCACACCTACCCTCTTCCAGCATCTGTGCTCATATGCTCTGCCTTCCCTCATGAAATCAAAACACATGCTGGGCAGTCGCCTCCTCCTCTCACCTACACAAGGACACTCTCCAGCAATCCACCACTGCCTTACCCCCATCCACGTCCCCTCCACTGGATCAACTCTTCTTATGAAAAGTTACATCCCGACTTTCCCCTTCAGCTACCACCCCATTCCTTCACAGCAATATTCCTTGCAAGAGCTGGTTATGCTGTTTCAGATTCCTCCCCTCCAGGCCCTCTAAGCTCCCTCAAGCCTAGGGTTCACTGTCACGCTCACTGAGACTGCCCTTGGCCAGGTTATCCGTGAACTTCATATTGTTAAACCAAATGGCCATTTTCAGCTTCAATCTTTCTTGAACCATCAACTTCACCTTTATTCCTAAAAACACCTAAATACCTTTTAACTGTGATCCAGGACATCACACATTTCTTCCTATCTCACAGGCCATTGATGTCCCTCTTACTGGTTTACTTTTCTCTGACCTTTGAACATGGTTCCAGTTACCCCAGCACTCTGCCCTTGGACTTTTCTCAGTTTACACTAACTCCATCATCTCAGCCAGCCTCAGGGCTTTATGTGACACCTGCATGACAATGGCTTGTAAGTTACATTTATGGGCCAGATCTCAGCCCTAACCTCCAAAGTCATGTGTATGCCAAGTGCTAAATTGGCATCTTTGGATCCTGTGGCAGCATCTTCCAAAGGTAGCTGCAGCAGTATCTCCCGAATCCCACATGACCTTCGACAATGTGCGTTTGTCACTTCCCCATTAAATTCCTCTTCCCGAGAATCAGAGCTGGCTCTGTGACTCACTTGCAATCATTAGAATGTGGCAGAAATGACCCTGCACTCAGAGGCCAGGTCAAAGAAAAAAAAGAAAATCATGCATTTTCCAGTCTTTTGGTAAATTCATTCTCCAAGAGCTCCCACTAGAGATCCAGGCACCATGTTTGGACAAGCCTAAGCCACACGGAGGCCATGAGTAGGTGCTCCATTACAGTCCCCCACTGAACCCAGCCTTCATCTTTCAGTTCAGGTGCTAGATCAGCTGATTTCAGCCCCCAGGAAGTTTCCCAGCTGAGGCCCAAAACATAATGAAATAGAGAAGCCATCCAGCTGTGCCCTGCCCAAATTCCTGACCCACGGAATCCCTGAGGATAATACAATGGTTGCTTTATGCCATTAAGTTTGGTGTTGCTTATAACAAACCAGAACAAATGTGTACTAAACATCTCAAACCTAACAGGCCCCAGACCAAACTCTCAGTTATCCTTCCTCACTTCCCCATCCTCCCTGCCCTCCCACCCCCAAAACTCTTTGTTCCTACAACAATCTCTTTCCGTTCAGTGCAATCCTCCATCCCATCAGTAGTGGACCAAATCCTTAAGTCATTTTGACTTCCCACTTCCTTTCTTCCTTCACACCCAATAAGTCAGGACATCCAGTGGGCTCTACCTTTAAAATATATTCAGAATTTAGTCATTTCATCCCACCTCTTCTGCTGTCACTCTAGTCCAAATCCCCATCATCTTTCACTTGAAATACAGCAATAGCTTGTTAACCAGCTGCCAAAGTAATCCTTTTAAAACGTTTTATCATGTTATTCTGCTCCAAATCCTCCTGCAGTTTCCCCTTTCACTGGGAGTAAAAGCCAAAATGGTCTTAAAAGGACCTATAGGACACTACTACCCATATTACCCTCTATCTTCACTTCTGACCCACTTTACTCTGGCCACATGGCCTTCCTGCTATTCTTCAAATATTCCAGGCACATTTCCGGATCTGGAATTCTTTTCCCTCAAATTCTGCATGGCTGCTGGCTCCTTCACTTTAAGTTCATCCTCAAATGTGAGCCCTACACACAAACCATCCCATTTGAAATTCTATCACCACCCCTAAACTCCCCACAACTAGAGTAGCAAGATTAAACACAGCATGGCCAGTTACATTTGAACTGCAGGTAAATATCTTTTATTGAATTTATTGGGGTGATATTGGTTAATTATATAGGTTTCAGGTGTACAATTCTATAATGCACCATCTGTATATTATATTGTGTGTTCACTACCCCAAGTCAAGTCTCCTTCCATCACCATTTATGCCCCCTTTAGCCTCTTCTACCTCTCCATCCCTCTTCCCTCTGGCAATCACCATACTGTTGTCTGTATCCATGTCTTTCTTTTTTTTCTTTGCTTAATCCCTTCACCCTTCTCACCCAGGTAACTTTTTAACATACCTATGTCCCACACAATACTTGAGACATACCTATGCTAAAAAAAATTACGTTGTTTATCTATAATTCAAATTTAACTGTGTGTTCTATATTTTTATTTGCTAAATCTGGCAACCTTACCCACATCCTTTACCCTACTTTCTTTTCTTTCCATAGACATTATTTCCTCTTAACATACTATATACTTCGTCTTCTTGCTAGAATAAAAGCTCTGTAAAAGCAGAAATTTTTTTTCTTTTTTTTTATTCTTTTTAAAAAAATATTATAATAAGTATTACAAAGGGTATTACATATGTGTCCTTTTTTTCCCCGCCCTTGACAATCCCCTGCCCTCCCTTACCCCCCAGTGTCTTATGTCCATTAGTTATGCTTATATGCATGCATACAAGTCCTTCGGTTGATCTCTTACTCCCCTCCCTTCTGCCCCCCAACCCTCTCTGGCCTTCCCACTGCAGTTTGACAATCAGTTTGAGGCAGCTCTGCCTCTGTATCTATTATTGTTCAAAAGTTTGTAATGGTCTTTATTATCCATGAATGAGTGAGATCATGTGGTATTTTTCCTTCATTGACTGGCTTGTTTCACTTAGCATAATGCTCTCCAGCTCCATCCATGCCGTTGCAAATTGTAAGAGTTCCTTCTTTTTTACAGCAGCATAGTATTCCATCGTGTAGATGTACCACAGTTTTCTAATCCATTCATCTACTGATGGGCACTTAGGCTGTTTCCAGATCTTAGCTATGGTGAATTGTGCTGCTATGAACATATGGGTGCACATATCCTTTCTGATTGGTGTTTCTGGTTTCTTGGGATATATTCCTAGAAGTGGGATCACTGGGTCAAATGGGAGTTCCATTTCCAGCTTTTTGAGGAAACTCCATAGTGGCTGCACCAGTCTGCATTCCCACCAGCAGTGCACAAGTGTTCCTTTTTCTCCACATCCTCGCCAACACTTGTCGTTTGTTGATTTGTTGATGATAGCCATTCTGACATGTGTGAGATGGTACCGCATTGTTATTTTGATCTGCATCTCTCGGATGATAGTGACTTTGAGCATGTTTTTATATGTCTCTTTGGCTTTCTGAATGTCTAAAAGCAGAAATTTTTGTCTGTTGTAGTCAGAGTTCTTCAGTTGGTTCCCAGAACAATGCCTAACATACAATAAGCATTCAATAACTAGTTCATGAACGAGTGAATTTAAATCCATTCAATTGCGGCACTGAGTGGGCAAATGGTTTACCCAAGATCACAGAGCTCTCAGTGGTAGAAGCCAGTATTTGAACTCAGGTAGCCTTGTTCTAGCAAATTGGTTTCTTAACCACCATGCATACTGTTTTAAATACATTTTAAAGACATGTATTTTTTAATTCTCTTTCCTCCTTTCTCCGCCCACCCCATTTATATAGGATATTTTACAGATGGGTCCCTAACCATGCATTTGCTAAAGGTGTTGGAGGGGAAGAGATCACTGTTTTTGACCATTCAGAGCAAAGGAGATGAAAGCATTTGTCAGAGTGTATCAGATGTAACATAGGCGTAACTTTAACAGTATTTTTAATGTGTTCTCCTAAGAAATTTAAACCTAAAAGATCCCTAAATACATCCTCAATTCTGAGCAGACTAGTCTCCCTTCTTCTTCATGAACCCACAATCATCAATTTTAATTTATATGATTCCATGGATTTTTTTCAAGATCCTTCTACATGTAAAACCTTCTATACTTATTCTCTCCCTTAATTCCTAAAACCAACTGACCAGTTCCTTCAGCTGAAATTAATCCCTTTCTTTACTCTAGTTCTCCTTCACCTGTGCCTATAGTCCCTTATCACTTTCTATTCTGTACAGTATTTTTTCAACTCATTTCAAACGTACAAAAAAACCCCCACAAAAATCCACAACACCCCACAATAAACATTCTACCCAGATTCAACAAATGTTAACATTTTACCATATTTTCTTTATCTACCCTTATCTTCTGAACTAGAGGCCCAGTGCACGAAATTCCTGCACTGGTAGGGTCCCTAGCAGCTGCCGGCTGCTGGCCGGGTACTCCCTCCCTTCCCCCAGCCGGCCCCACCCCCTGGTCGAACTCCCAGACAACTCCCAGTCAAGGGGACAATTTGCAGACTATGCTTTTATTATATAGGATAGTGCTTCTGAAGGACTTGGGGGAAGGGACATCCTTCACTATACAGTAAATTAAGTACTGAAAAGATTGGCTAGGTATCATTCCCATCCTTTCACATAAGTGGGTCTTCTCTTCTAAACTTTGCTGTAAGTCATGTAGCATATAAACATGTTTGGGCACAACTATACATTTTGTAAGTACCAAGTACTCATACTTGCATTTTTAGTGCCTAGAACAGATCCAAGTAGGCATTTAACAGATACTTGATAAGTCAATAAATCTACCACCATTTCATCCAAAGACCAAAAATACCTCCAAGACAGGAAGGAAATCATCAGCCTTTTAAATTCCTATCATTTGACAAATCATCTTTTTAATTTTTTTTTTTAATCTTCACACAAGGATATTTTTTCCATTGATTTCTGAAAAGAGTGGAAGAGAGGGAGAGAGATGAAAGGGAAGGAGGAGGGGGAGAGAGAAACATCGATGTGAGACCCACTGATTGGTTGCCTTCCCCACATGCCCCCTACAGGGGCTTAGGAACCTGCAACTGAAGTATGTGCCTTTAACCAGGAATCAAACCTGTAACCCTTCGGTCCATGGGCCGACGATCTAACACTGAGAAACCCAGCCAGGGCCCAATCATCTTTTCAAATAAACTGGTAACAGTAACAAAAAAGATGAGTTTCTTTCTGTAATTCTTTATTAAAAATACTGCTGTACACATAGAGACTGAAAACAGGATTAAAGATGAATAACCCAATTTGGGATCATGACATTAGAACTTAACATACTGGTGCTTTTTAGGGAAGTTGTTGACATCCAAACCACAGAACCAAGGTCAAAAGCAAAATACAAAGGTACCCTCAAAAATATTTACAATGAAGTAAATACACTAACAGAATTTAAAATAGGTACAAAAATTTGAAATGACCAACGCTACATGATTTCAAGGGTTGTCCTTTCTGTGCTTTTAACTATCGTAACAGGAAGGTATGGAAGTTTATATCCTTAATTTGACTCTTCTCAAAGAATAAAATCTTCCTATTAATTAAAAAGACTAACTTTTAGACAACCTCTTAAATGGAATTACACTATGGAAAAGAGGGCTCCCCCAAAAAACACCTAAGCAGAACTAAGAGTTCTATTGAAAACCATTCCCAATAAAAACTAAATGAAAAATAAATATAAAACAAAGCTTAAAAAAATATGTATTACCTGACACCAACTGTTTTCAGGCTGATGATATTTACTCATGAAAACATATGAGCTGTCTATGTTTTATATTCAAACCAAGTCCTGAGGTTATTAGGGGCTGAAGCAAACTAGCATTTATAACACAAACATTCTTGGGTTTGTGATTTGAACCTGCCTTGCAGAGGGGAGTTTGCTGGTCTATACAGAATGAGAAATTCAAGCCCTATTCTACCCCTGCCCTTCCTTAGCTTTCACAAAACATTGGTCCACAAATTAAATTTTCAAAAAGTTGCCAGACCCCAAAACGAAAATAGATGATCCCCTTTCATTTTCAAAGAAAACAATATTGGAAAAAATCTCCAGCCTGCTTATAAATTAAGCATTTCATATTTCTTCTAGAATACAAGTAGTTCTTTTTTGTACAAAAGAATTACAATATGATTTGTCAAAAAACATATAAAAAGACAGCTGCTCTTCTTCAAATACATGAGCTAATGATAAAAGACTTTTGCATGTTAATGTCTCCAAGTTCCTGTTCCTTTTACATAAAAAGAACATTACGGTGGCAAATGTTAATTATCATTTGAATATTAAACATTATGTTCTTTTAAAATCCATCCAGATCAAATGCAATCATTGATTTTCTTTTTAGCAACTGATGCTACCACAGGTGGACTCACTTGTTACAATGTGAGAAGCGTGTCTCTAGTCTTCAAAGCTTTCAGGTGAAGAGAGGTGCTTTTCCTTGATGCAAATCTCAAGGCAGAGAAAATCATTTTAAAGCTTATAAAAAGTGGACAGAGAAATATTAAAAACTTCTCTGAAAACTACAAATATGTATAATCATTAAAATTGAAAACCATAACATCAGTTGCAAGTGCTTGGAAGTCTTTCCTGATCTTTTGAGTTTCCACATTTTCTTCATAGTTGCTTGGTGAGCACCCAGTGCTAGTAAAACATTCAGTGCTGGGAAAGGAGATACAGTCTTCATTACTGTTTTTCAAGAAAGAAAATTCCTATGTATTTGGCAGTCTTCAGTATCAAAGTATAAGTATTTCATTAACTAGAAATTCCATGAATACACAAGTTTGGCGACAACTGCACGTCCAAATATTAAGAAAGGTTAAGAGGAGGAAAATTCCAAAGATTTGAGATTGACTTATTCAGGAATATCCCACATATTATTATTAAAAGCACTATGACTTTGGGCTAAGCAGTGACTGCAAAGGCACAGCAGATTGTTATCCCTCCAGATTCAGGCTATAAAACTTCAGAAGCTCTTGATGCCAGACCACTGCTGTGTTTAGCTCATCTTCTGAACAGTGTCTCTGTGTCTGTATCCAGTGTAAAGTACCATAATAAAGCTGTGGTTTAAAGAACAAAACTTTATACAAAAAAAACAGCAAACTTCAGTCCTTTAACACAATTTCTCAATTTTTTTTCTATTTAAAAAAGATTGCATAAATGTAAATGTATCTGACTAGCAGGAAACATCTTTTTTACAAAAGGCTCTGGTTGAATTTGGAGCAAAAAGTTCTATGAGCTCCTTCAGTTACTGTTTATCCAATCTTTACAGAAAGGATTTAAATCAAGTAATAGGGGAATTTGTATCTAACAAAATTCACTGATATTTCTTTTTGTGTGTTCTTTAAAACAAAACAAAAATCTCAATTTGAACTAACAGTGGGTGGCATATAGAGCTTGCATACAATACTCTTACAAGAATTATGCGCTACATTGAACTGTGAAATTATTTACCTGGTCCATTACATTATTCAGGGCAACCCATCCCCAAAAGAGCAAATTCTGCAACCCTCACTGACAAAAATGCTGTCCAGCATTGTTTCCAAAAAATACCCTTGCAAATAGATTCCCTTAATAAGTATACAATGTGGCAAAAGTTCAAAGATCAGAAAAAAGTCTTAAGAAAATTAAAATTAGTGCATATACAAGTGGAAAAAAACCAAAGCTGGAACATCAGTCGCCTAATGGTGCTCCTTAATCTAAAATAAATTCTTCACAGATTTGGCCCCAATGGCAGCCACAGCTCTAGGATGATTGAAACATTCTTCCTTTCAAGTAACAGTGTACCTGATTGAAATGCAAGCAGCTTTGCTCATCTTCTGTTTGTTTCCCAGACGTGAAATGAGATGATGAAAACAGTTCAGCTGTAGTGCAATTCGCTATAGGTTAAGCTCCTCAGCCATGTCCTGCGTGCTGTTACAAATACTACAACTGGCCATTGGCAGCTGCGATCAGTTCTTGAAAAGTGTTTTCAAAGCAGCGCTTTAAGTCACTGTAAGTCACCACAAGTACACTCTTCTCATCTCTGGAAATGAGGCTTATTTTTTCTGGCACACCAGCATCTAACTGAAACAGATACATTAAAAAATATGAAGTTCATACCACACAGAAGATTATCTACTTTATCTACTTTAGGACAACACTTGGCAATGATGATAAACATTTAAAATTGTTTGTTACATTTGCTTCTGGATATACATAAATATTTCATACCACCAATCAGTAGGTACACACTTTTAACTCAGACGCTTTTCACACAAATGCTGCCCTATTTCTCCCTATCTTTCATGCTTTTTCTAATTGCTTGTATTATATAGTATAACTTAATTATTCCCTCAATATCTCCCAACTTTTTTGTATCACAATTACAGTGCAATGAACATTTTCATCTCAACTTTTTCTTCTGTAGAATTACTTCCTTAGGAGACTTAAAAGTACACTGAATCAGAAAGTATGAGTAATTTTATAGCCTATCACATACAGCCAAATTGCTTTCCACGGGATTTCAGACACCATAGCCTTATAAGTTGTACCAATTTAGCAGCAACTCCTTATCAAATGAGTGCCTTGCTGTTTTAATTTACAATGTTATTAACATTACCAAATGCTTTCATATATTCACTTTTGTTATTTCCACACTGTGAATGCCAGTTTATAGTCTTTACCCACTGATCTATAAGGATACAGCATAGTATTTTAATGAGGTATCTATAAAGTATAAATACTAATCCTTAGTCCATCAAAAAAACTCATCTTGTCTTCACTTTATTTTTGTTAGTTTTTAATGTCCATTTTTCCTTCTTTTTTCATTAATTAATTCATTAAAAAACATTTAAAACTAATTCTGAAGACTCAAATTTAGAAATAACTTTAACAGTTAATTTCAGTCATTTCCACCAAAATAAGCTATGTTAAATTTTAATTTTTATATCATCAATATGGCCATCCCTCCTTTTCAATTTATTACTCTCTTTTCCAAATGTAGAAAATTGTTACATTTCCGATTTGGAATAGATTTTATTTACTACTAGTTATTTTATGAAATGAAATAGAACTTTCTTCAAATTTTCAATTATCTCCGCCTTATTCTATCAAATCTACTTGTCAGTGTTTATACCTGTTCTACAGTATTAGTTATGGTACTTTGATACTACGGATAGTATCTTCTAAAATCTAATAGACTTATTCTTCTCTCATTGCTCAAGAAAAACATTTTCCCCTTAAGGGAAAAGGGCAAATGAATATATAAATCATATTGGATTAGTTTAATGGTACATCATACAGTTTTATTCTGTCTTAATGTAAGTTATTGACAATACTCTCTCAAGAGTTTTAAGGAAATTAAAACAAGACAAAGTAGTGCTTAAAAACAGATATTTTTCCTGGAGGGTTAACGATGTATGTTAACAGTTCTAAATGATGTGACAGAACCGGTATTTTCTTCCCTAGTGCTTGTCATTTAGGGACAGTTGAGACCAGGACACAGCAAGTGTTTTATATAAAGGGCCATTAGTAAATGCTTTAAATTTCAGGGCTACATACAACCTCTGTCACAGATCCCTTCTTGGTTTTGTTTTTTTAAAACAATCTTTTAAAAATATAAAAACGATTCTTAGCTCGAAGGCTATACAAAAAATGCCTGTAGAATGAATTTGGCCTACAGGGCACAGTTTGCCAACCCCTGATTTAGATATAAAGCTATACAAAGACTAGGATTTGCTTCTGGAAACCCATTCTAAGCTCTGTAATTCTAAGTAATCC
Source organism: Myotis brandtii (assembly GCF_000412655.1). NCBI lineage: Eukaryota > Metazoa > Chordata > Mammalia > Chiroptera > Vespertilionidae > Myotis > Myotis brandtii. The sequence goes on along the minus strand of NW_005369552.1, from coordinate 1,002,972 downwards.
ATAAGGGAAATGCATTCCTTCCTTCCTCTGTAAATTGTCTCTCTCTTATTAGCCCTTTCAAAAACACAAAGTTCACCTCTCAAGTAAATTTATGATATATCTTCCACCTAATTTTCCATTTATAATGGCTGGGCCTACTGACATTACTGGTATTGTGCTTTTATGATTATAATACCCATAGTTAACAGTAAATGGACTCATAACATGCAGGACATTCAACTTGACTCAGAATGACTTAGAAGAAAGGAATTCAACTTTTTAAAAATACTTAATCACAGAATTATTTTGTTTTTCCACTCGTTTTATTTGATATAACAAAATAACATACAAATAAAATATAGTATAATGGGGTTGGGAAGGCAGTCATTTTGTGACATTTACCACAATAAAAAGACCCACAATGAACATTTTGGTGTTTAAAAAATCCTATTCTAAAAATTAAGTACAGCCCTGGCTGGATTGGCACAGTTGGTTGGAGCATCGTTCCATACATAAAAGGTCTCGAGTTTGATTCCCAGTCAGGGCACACACCTAGGTTGTATGTTTGATCCCTGGGGTGCATATAGTAGGCAACCAATGGGTGTTTCTCTCCCACATCAATGTTTCTCTCTCCCTTATCTCTCTCACTAAAAAACAATAAAAACATATATATCCTCAGGTGAGGATTTTTAAAAATTAAGACATCAAAAAATTAGTAATAAAATATCTTGTAGACTATAGACTACATCTTAATTTCTTGAGTCTTAGTATTTGTAGAAAATGCAACTCTACAAAATGTAGATAGCATTTAAGTCTTAAAAATCCAGATACAAATTACCTTGTTAAGACAAGAAATGATATGACTGAGGTCAATCCAAGGAGCACCTGCTTCTGTCACCTGATGAAAAAGATGATCCCTAAAGAGTTTCAACAGATAACGGTCTCCGGTCTCTGACCAGGTAGGATCCTTCTGAAACCTGAAGAAGGTAATATTTTACCTCAGTAATTCATACTATATGCCACATGGCCATATGTTTATTTTTCTGACTCAAAACTAGCTTTATTTTATTTTCTCCAAAAGTTATAGGGAAGCTAAAAAAATTTTTTTTTCATATTTTATGCTCATATTGCCCAGGTTCTTCTTTTTTAAATAATTTCATTTAACATGCAAGTATATGAATATCAGTTTTCAATTCTCAAGGGCAATCACCCCTTATACATCTGTATTTTAGAATAACTTCCTTATTTAAACCACTATCATTAGATAAAATGGGGAAGAAGGAAATGTCTTTAGATATCTTTAGAAATAGGTTAAAGAGATTATCCTTTCCCCCCTCCCACCCTCAGATTACAGAGAAGAGAGAGATGGTCAGGTATGTTTTTACTGGTGAGCATAAAATAGAAACCTGTTTAGGAAACAAAAAGGGGGTAGATTTTGGTTTCCTACTCTCATGTGATGATATGATGAAAGTGTGCTGTGCCCAATGTTCATAGCAGCACAATTCACCATAGCTAAGATTTGGAAACAGCCTAAGTGCCCATCATCAGATGAGTGGATTAAAAAACTGTGGTACATCTATACAATGGAATACTACGCTGCTGTAAAAAAGAAGGAAATCAGAGGGAAGGCAAGGGGAGGAGGGGAGGTAGAGATCAATCAAAGGACTTGTATGCATGCATATGAGCAAACCAATGGACACAGACACTGGGGGGAGGGGGGGAAGGGCATGTGCTGGGGGAGAGGGTGAAGGGGGAGTGGCCAGGGAGAGGCCAATGGCGGACAAAGAAGACATATGTAATACTTTAATCAATAAAAAATTTTAAAAAAAGAAAGTGTGCTGTGAAGAACTGGAGAACAGACCAGATTACCAGTTAGTTTTCAGCAGCCTTTGGAACTATGGTCCAGTAAGGAAAACAAACATTCAAATAACCAAAAAAAGTTGTAACTGCATATTTAAATAATGCAATTAAGAAAAAGAGATATAGTACAGAACAGAAACATGAATTCCTCTGTAAGACAAGGATAGCTTTCCACAGGAAGTAGTGGATACTCTTCCCAGAGGAAGGATGCTCCTTAATCAAAGACATCAATATTTGCAAAGGATCATTTAAGAAACATAAGAAAAGTCAGTGTGGCTGGATGGGGTTGGATGAGAAAAGACTAGACAGATAAAAAGGAGTACAAAGGGAGGGTTAGAGAGTAAGGACAAGGAGGAGAAAGAAAACACTAGGACAATGAGTGAGAGAAAAAAGAGAGAGGAGGAGAAAATTAAAAGCAAAAAAGGCAGATCTGAAGCAAAGATAAGAGGGGAGAGGTCAGATTATGCAGCGTTAGGTCATGTTAAAACATTAGTCTAAAAAAAAAAGAAAAACATTAATCTGCATTCTAAGAACAAGGTGGGGGGGGCACTACATGGTTAAACACAATTATATGTGTGCTTTACAAAGATCATTCCAGGGACTTCCAATTAAAATTGATTAAACACACCCATTTATCTGTTTCCTTTCAAACCCCCACCAAATCTGTAATAAATGTCTTTAAAAGGGTGTAAACACACAAGGACAAAGGGATCAGGAGCAACAATAGCAGATACACACACACACACACATCACAGAAATTTGGAAGGTAGAAAGCAGAAGGTAAGTGGTATGACTTAGCAGAACTGAACTATAATGCTACAGGGAGCATAAAAAGAGATCATCACAAGAAGCCAGTCATAACAGTGAGGCTCAGGGGCTGACGTCATTCGGTACTGCTTAAAGATCCTGGTGTGAACTGAGGCTGGAAACAAGAGAGTAATAAAAGGTTCCATAAACAGCAAACAATAAACCCATCTCTCAACCAGGAATCTTCCTAAAAAAGGTGCAGAGAGCATCTCCAGTCTCCAGTATAACAGGCAAAGCAGGAAATCAGGAACTGAGGAGTGATGGGTGAGACAGTTTAACCAACACTTTCTCCCTCCTTGCCTTCCCAAACCTTGGCTATGGGGTTTATACTACAGAGAGAAGGTTGGAAGATTCTTTTCTGGATATGCTGACCTGCCCAATAGAAATATGGACATTTGGAAGCCTACCAAAAAAACCCCCACAAAAGTCATACCTAACAGTATCACACATTCTGCTTTGTCACAATTTCTGCCTCCATAAGGAGCTTCCCATTAGTTTTTTAGGACCTCATTTTATTTATTTACTAGAGGTGCAGTGCACGAAATTCGTGCACTGGGGGTGGCGGGGGTCCCCCCCTCAGCCCAGATTGCAAGAGGGCGCAGGCCAGGCCAAGGGACCCCACCGTGCACAATTGGGGCGGGGGAGGGATGCAGGAGGTTAGCCAGCCAGGAAGGGACTGCAGGAGGACTCCAGGGCATATCCAGCCCGTCTCACTAAGTCCTGATCAGCCAGACCCCAGCAGCAAGCTAACCTACTGGTCAGAGCGTCTGCCCCCTCGTGGTCAATGCACATCATAGCAACTGGTCAACTGGTTGACTGTCTGCCCCCTGGTGGTCAGTGCATGTCATAGCGAGCGGTTGAGTAGCCTTAGCATTCATTAGCATATTATGCTTTGATTGGTTGAATGGATGACCGGACACTTTGCATACTGGGCTTTTATTATATAGTATTTATTTATTTATTTATTTATTTATTTATTTATATGATTTTAGAGAGGGAGAGAGAGAAACATCAATAAGAAACATTGATCAGCTGCCTCTTGCATGCCCCCTACTGGGGATTGAGACCACAACTCAGGCATGTGCCCCCATCAGGAATTGAACCAGCAACCTCTCAGTGCATGGGACAATGCTTAACCAACTGAGCCACACCAGCCAGGCCTAGAACCTCATTTTTAGTATAAATGGCCAGCCAAGCATCAGAAATGCTTTGGAGAATAAAACAAAGCAAAGCAAATTCTTTCCTATAAGATATTGCAGGAAACAAAAAAACTTAAAACCAAAAATTTCTAATTGACAGCCTCAGAGAAACCAAAATTAAATGCTGTAAGAGAGAAACAGAGTGCTAAAAGTTCTTGAAAATTAAAAATGATCGCAGAAATTTAAAAATTGAAAGAAAAACTAGGAAAACATTTCATTTTAGACAAAATAACTTGAGATAATTGCCTAGAAAGAACAAAAAGATATGATACAGTAAATAGAAGAGAATATTAGAAAATCAGTTGCAAAGTCTAACATCTGAACAATGGGAATTCCAGAAAGAGAAAAGAAATTACCAAAGAAACAATGACTACAAGTAAAGAACATAAGTTTCCAAGATGAAAAGGGCTCATGTGTTGATTCAGCAGAATGAATTAAACACTCACACCAAGACACATCAGTATGAATTTCTGAACATCAGTGATAAAGACCCTGAAGCATGGTGGGGAGGGGAAGGATTTGGAAAGAAAATGGCTTTAAATCTGTCTAGAAGTCAAAAAGACTATGGAGCAATGCCTCAAATTCTGAATGAGATGATCACTCCTATAACTCAGCTATGTACTACTAGAGGTACTAGTTAATACAAATCACTCAAGAGGAATTAAAAGTATATAAATTAAAAAGGAGGAAATATAACTAACAATACTTGAATATTTGACCATATATCAGAAAACCCAAGAGAATCTACTGAAAAACTGTAAGACAATAGGGCATAAAATTTATAGAAATCTATTATTTTCATGTATATTTGGTAACATGCAGTCCAGAAGACAAAATTGGGGGAAAACTCCCAATTATAATAACAATAAGAAAAAATACCTAAGAATAAACTTCTGGTGATATAACTATATAAAGAAGTAAAAAAAAATTCAATAACATGCCATTATCTTGGTTAAGAGAACTCGTCATCTAAAAACACAAATGGTCCTTAAGTTTATTAATAAACCTAATATGTTATCTTCTCAATAAAAATACCATCAGGTTTATTGATTTGTGTTTTTTTTTTAACTAAAACAAGCTAATTATAGAATTTATACAAATTACTAAATGGTGTTAGGAAAACAATAAAACAACACAAAATAAAATGGACATAAGAAAGAACTAACACTATTAGGTTTTAAAATGTCAATCATTAAAACATTGTAAAAGATGCTGCCTTAAACTAGTGTGGAAAAGCTAGACTAGTCAATAAATAGTTTTTGGACCACTGGGTAGTCTTCTGGGATTCATACTTTACATCCTATAGAAATCCCAAATATATAAATAATTTAATATTTAAAAAAGAAACTATAAATATTCTAGAAGAAACCATGAAATAATTCCTTCATAATCTTACAATGGAAAAGATCTGCCTAACTATGACTCAAAATCTAAAGGCATAAAGCAAGTTTCATCAATTAGACTACATATATAAATGCCTGCATGGGAAAAATTAAGCAGTCAAAATAAAAAAAAAATTAAAATAAAATAAAAATCACAGGGCAAATCTCTCTCGATCCTATATATCACAGAAACCTGACAATCCAATTAAAAATAATAATGAGCAAAGGACAGAAGAGAACAAAAATGATCAAAAACATAAGACTGGCAATATGCTCATTAAGAATAAATAAATAAACAGATAAATAAATAAGGGAAATAAGCCAATCAGAGAAAGTCAAGTATTACATGATCTTATTCATATGTGGGATCTAGTGAACAAAATAAACTGATGAACAAAATAGATCCAGAGACATAGAAGCATGGAACAGAATGCAGTATCTGAGAGAAGGCGGGGGAGGGTCGGTGGGTGGGAAGCTATCAAAGAACTTGTATGTACATATGCATAACCCATGGACACAGACAACAGGGTGAAGGCCAGAAAGGGTCAATGGGGGGAAAAGGGGGACATATGTAATACTTTCAACAATAAAAATTTTTTTAAAAAAGAATAAAATACAAACTAAAACTGCATTTATCAAGTTGACAAAAATCCAAAAAGTTTGAAAAAAGTATTGTTAGTGAAAGACTCCTGTGCATTGTAGACCTTCTGTAATAGCTATCAAATTACAGGGACATTCCCACTGACCTAACAATCATAACTGGACCTCTATTTATGCACACACAAAATTAAGTGAGTCCCTACAACATTGTTAATACTGGCACAAAAGACTGAAAACAACCCAAATGCTCATCAATAATAACTAGAGAAATAGTGTATCCATTGGATGAACTATTAAATGGCCATAAATTATGAGGAAGCATAGCATATTTGGTTAAGAGCACAGACTGTGAAACCATACTGCCTGGATTTAAATCAGGCTCATATACTTATTTTGTGGTCTTGGACAAGGTATTTACCTCTCTATGTCTCAATTCTCAGTTGAATGGGATACTAACAACATCTGCATCACAGGGTTGTTATGAGGATTATGTTGTCATATTTGTAAACCATTGACAATAATATTTAGAATACACTAAACATATCTGAACAAAATGATTTCCAAAAGACATTGTTACGAGAAAATAAGCCATATACAAAAAAAGCAATTGTGTGGTTTATAATTTGTATATATTAAAAATTGATGGTGGAGACCTAGCCAGCTTGGCTCAGTGGATAGAGCGTCAGCCTGCGGACTGAAGGTTCCCAGGTTCAATTCCGGCCAAGGGCACATGCCTGGGTTGCGGGCTCGTTCCCCAGTAGGGGGTGTGCAGGAGGCAGCCAATCAATGATTCTCTCTCATCATTGATGTTTCTATCTCTCTCTCCTTTTCCCTTCCTCTCTGAAATCAATAAAGAAATATATTTCTTTAAAAAAAATTGATGGTGGAGTATGGGTGTGGATGTAAGTAATAGCCTATATACTAGTAATAAATGGCTAATATGCAAATTGACTGAACGGCAGAAAGACCAGTTGCTAGATGTGCACTGACCACCAGGGGGCAGACACTCAATCCAGGACCTGCCCCCTCCTGGTCAGTGTGCTTCCACAGGGGAGAGCCGCTCAGCCAGAAGCTGGGCTCACGGCTGGTGAGTGCAGCAGTGGTGGAGAGAGCATCTCTTGCCTCTGTGGCACCGCTGATGTCTGAGGGCTCCCAGACTGCAAGAGGTCACAGGCCAGAATGAGGGACCACCACCCCCGAGTGCACAAATTTTGTGCACTGGGCCTCTAGTATAGTCATTACCAGGGAAGTATGTATAAGAAACTAAATAAAGGTTGGTGGCAGAAATTGGGGAGATTGGGCATATCAAGTATAAAAGAGAGATTTTATTATTTTTACTGTAAACCATTTTCTGCTTTTAAAAATGTATTCATATATTATCTATTCAAAATATTTAATTAACAAAAATAATTTTCTGAGGACAATCTAAAATTATATACCCAATCATACTATTAATAAAATGTGAAAGTAGCATAAAGATATTTTCAGACTGACAAAAACTAAAAACTCACCTTTCCCAGGAAGCTACAGGAGAGGTATGCTCTATTAAATAAAAAAAGAATAAACCAAGGAAAAAGGCAAGAAACAGGATATCCAACACAAAGGGAGAGACAATGAAAACTCCCAGGATAAAAGTGAAGGGAAGTTCCAGTTCTAAAGTGTGAGTGTGAGCAGGCTTAAAGCGCAATTAGCCCAGATAGGATCAGGAAAAAATTTGAGGCTCCAGAGGCAATTTCTCTAAGGGGGAGAAAAAAAGAGAAACTGATAGGCTACCTATTTTTGGACCCCATGGAAAAGTGTTTTATAACTCTGGCAGAGAATTTGGAATGAACTGGCAGTAAATAGTTTTTAATTTGTTTAATAGTTTCCTATATAAGATCATTATTAACTCATGAAAACAAAAATAAAATAAAAAAGAAAATAAATAGTTATGATTACTAAGTGATGCAGCTATTAACAATATTTACCTTGTTATAAAAACATCAACACTAAATAAAGAGTTAACTCAAAATTTATGGATTAAGTTGTGTGTGTGTGTGTGTTCAGTTAAGGGAAGGGGTGTGAAAAATGAAGCATCTTTCACAGGACAAAATCATTTGCTGAGTTAAATGATTAAAAAAAAATTAAAAAAAAGTACCATAAGCATACATCTATAATAATAAAAGCATAATATGCTAATTAGACAAGATGGCCAAACGACCTTCCAGACAACATTCCAGAAGAAGCCGGGGCTGCGAGGGCCGAGGCAAGCCACCAAGGCAAGCTGCCGCGACTGAGAGGACCAAGCCCCTTGCACAAATTTCATGCACCGGGCCTCTAGTTTAAAAATAAAGAGGTAAGTGCCAGAAGAAACATAGAGTTCCTAAAATATGGTTCAAAATAGTCATGTTGTCTTTATTTAGAAAAAAAATTAGCAAAAATACTGAGTCTTTTAAACTTGAAGAAATATAAGTGAACTTGAATTCTGTGGTCAAAAAATCCCTCAAGCGAAGACATTTATCTATTTCTATGAACAAAGGTGACATTCCTGAACTGTAACTTACACTGTAGTCACAATAGCTGTGATACTGCCTTAGCTGTCTTTGACAGTTAAGCAGTTCAAACATCAATTCTGCTTCTTTCTTGAACATATGATTAACTTACAAATGAGGCAGAACTAAATGACAAATAATGTAAGACGGTGATAGCACTGATATGAAACAGAAGATAAGAGACATGCAACAATTAGAGATTTCTGAAATCTTTAACCTGACCTGAATTGACCAAGCTTCAAAACGGAGACAGGGTTAAGGCAGTACTGATCACCATCAACTGTCCACTATGTGCAAACCACACTGGAGATCTAACACAGTATATTTTCTTTATGTATGTATGTATGTGAAATTCTTAAGGACAACCATGCCTTGGCTGTAGTTTAAAAACAACACCCTAATTAATGATTAACAATAGGCTTAAGGTCACTTCACATGAGAATTTTTCCCTTTTCCAAATAAAACCAGTTAAGGATAAGGTATACCCAATCTTATTATGCAAAACCATGCCCTTGATTGAAACCGTTATAAAATACTGAAAATCCTTACTCCGGCCTCTCATTGATTGTTCCCAATTTTGCTAGAAGCCTAAACAGTCTTCCATTTTGAACCTCCTATAAAACATTTTAAAAAGAGACAGAATATTAATATTCCAGCTAACTGAATATAAAAGCAAAAGTTTACAAAAATTGGTATCCCGCACCAATATTACCTTTAACCAACAAATCCTAAATATTCCAACCTTCTGGTTATACTTTTAAATACAATGTGCCCATGCCATTTAATAGTAATACTCAAAATTATACAGCTGGGCATTTTTAAAAGTTTTGTTAAAATAATTCACGTGAAAAAAAAATCAAGATTTTTGTCAAATGAATGTATCAAGGCCATGAACAAAAAGAAGAAAATAAATGCCACATAGGAAATTAAAATACTAATCATTAAGTTTGGGCAAAAATATGTGCAATCTTAGCCAACTATGCACTATATTCTGCACAATAATTAGTATGCTTTTTATTGATTTATACACAGAGATGCAAGCCTGTATACAGGCTCTTAAATGCACTCTTTACCTTTGCAAGGTCCTCCTCTATGACATCATTTCTCATTTGAGCAGCATCCAACTGAGTATAAAATCGAGCACCGATCATGGGCATGATGTCATTAACACTTCGCATCCTGTTCTGATCAGTCAACAGATACCTACCCAACATACAGAAGAATTACTTGAATGCCAAACATGCAATTTGAAAAACAACATGACCCACAAGCGTGTAGCTACCATTGCTGCTATCATATCAGTACGCACAAATTTGAAAACATTTTTTCATGCAAGTCAAGTTCACTTTTCTCTGGAAAATCTTAAGAGCCAATGGAGAAAACTGTAAACGTGTCTCTTTCTCTGCATTTTTACTTTTTATTATGAAAATGAGAAAGGAAAATTTAATAGAGTTATACTTACCATTTCCATTCTCAAAACCTTCTTTATAATAGTGAGAGATGAAAAGATTGCTACACATTTTTTTGGAGAGGTGAAATAGGGGTTGGCTGTAAGGGTTCCTCAACAATAATTTCTGAAACTAAACCTGGGTTTTCAATTTTGATAAATCAAACGAGCCTCAGCTTTTTAGGAAGCTGTCCTCTGCTCTGCAACTTCATTTACCAGCTGTCATGGTATAATTATTTCTGAGAAATCTTCATGCACTAATACACATCAGAAGAGACCAATTAAATTTCTTCTATTGTTACAACTAAGGCAGAAAAAAATTTATGTTTCAAAGGGCCACCTTATAGAACACAATAATTAATCACCTATTATTGCTCATTCTGATAGGTAAGCCATTTCCTAACCCTTCTCATTAAAGAAGCCTCCCACTCATTCACTCTCTGCTTAAACTTGTCTCATTTTCTTCATAGGGTTTATCATTATCTGCAACATCTTACTTGTTCACATGTTTATTAACTCCTCCCTATTAAGGTGGAAGCTCCAGAAGATGAAAATTTTATGCATCTGTTCAAAGCATCTTTAGCATCTGGCATATAGCAGGCATTCTTTCGTTGAATAAATGAATGGTTATATTCATGTGGATAATCAATATCTTACCTACTCATCTCGTAATTACTGACATATTTACATCTAACTACTCATTTTACAAGCTACATGACTTTGGCAAGTTACTTTACCTCTCTATGTCTCAGCTTTGCCACCTTTAAAATGGAGCTAATAATGGTACCTAATCCCTAGCGTTTGGGAAAGAATTAAGAGACTTAATTCATATCAGTCAGTTTGAAAGTGCCTGATACATGGCTTACTGCTCTATAAATTTTAGTTACTGATTAATATTAAAGTATGACTTTTGCTGATTCACTTTTTAAGGAAAATTTCAAAATTTACATGAGTAGGGAAAATTACTAAATCTCCATGTACCCATCACCCAGTTTCAAAAACTGTTAATGTATGGCCAACTCTGTTACATTTATATTCATTACTCTCTCTTTTTTAAAAGGAAATTTTGGAGATTATAACTTGAGATTAGAGACATCCTCGGTGCTGCAAACTAAGGCCAGGAATCACAGCTGTGATCATATATGAAGCAAATATTTTCACTTAAAAGAGAAATCATCTTATTTGATTATTAACAGGAAACAGGTATCACTGGCTCTGTCACAAAGACACTTATGCCAATGTAACAAAGCACAGGTGAGCAGCCCCATCCTCCATTCCTCAATTCCATACCCCAAGGCCAGTCCAAAAACAAATGGGATCATCCAGGGCTACAAGAAAAATCAGAAGAAACAGCTGGAAGCTAAAGAGAGACTGATAAGGATCTATAAGCTCTAACTGCTTCTAGAACATAACAGGATAAACTGCAATAGAGACTTCCTATTCCTAGCATGTGTTCTCTAGAATAACTTATAATAAGGGTTGTCTGGAATTTCCAAATGTTAGAGGTATCTTGGACAGGGAGCAGTCCTTCTGTGATGACAGTAGTCCACAGTGGGTTTTTCTTACACCAAATTTATTTCAAACCGGCACACAAGGATTCCTTGGAGTTTGAAGATACTGGAGAAGCATAGAGACCTTTACATATATGTTTTCTGGAATGGATGTTCTGGCCATAGAGTATATAACTGAATCATACCTGAGGTTTATTTATGAAAGCTTTCACAAAGACAACGACCACTCTCTAGAGTAGTAGTCAGCAACCGGTAATCCTCGGACCACTGGTGGTCCGTGAGGTCCAAAAGGTTGGCGACCGCTGCTCTAGAGCAGCAATAATAGAACTTTCTGAGATGATGGAAATGTTCTATGTCTACACTATCCAATATTAGCCAGGAGCTACAAATGGCTTTTGAGCTCTTGAAAAGTGGCTAGTGAAACTAAAGAACTAAATTTTATTTCATTTTAACTAGCTTAAACTTAAAAGGTCATATGTAGCTAGTAGATACCAATGCAGCCTTAGAGGGTACCCTTTGGAAATGTTTAAAACATCAGTAACTGATTTAAACACACTGGTTTATAAATTTATTCCAAGAAATATATACTTAGCAATAAAAATAAATTACAAGTTGCTTAATTGTGTTTTGCCTGATTTTAAATAGCAGTCAGTAAAATAAACAGAATCACTATTAAAAGGCCCTTATGAAACAGCTGTCTTATCTCATATGACCATTATACATGTTCAATTGTATATTAAAACTTACAAAATCAGATTCTTCAGGTCAGAAGAGTAGTTGATTGTCACCAGTTCCATGGCTTTCTGTAAATTCTCTCGCTGAATTCCTGCCAAAGAGTTGCAAGCCAAAGCCAACACAACTTTTCCTAATGATATCAGATCTGCTTGCTGACATGGAAGAATAAATATATCTTTTAATTTTTATTTTAAAAGAACAAATTTAATACACTTACACTATTGCCTGCATGGAAAAAGTACTTATACAAAGAAGCTGCAGAGGGGTTTCAAATATTAATGATCATCAGAATCAGATGGGAGCTTATCAAAAAGAATTTCTGAGCCTCTCCACCAGAGATTCTCATTCAATAGGACTGAAAAGAGGTCCAACATTTTTAAAGCATCCAGGTAATTCTGATGAATGCAGTTCTAGATCTACACTGTAAAAAACATTACTCTAAAAAATTCACATGCCAACTACAGAACTACTGCCTTAAATTTTTAAAAAATTACTTAAATAGAGCTGATACTCTTACTATTATAAGAAATTTAAGGCTGGTTATTATACACTTGCTTTACTCTGATCATTGCAATTTATGATATGCACTTTCTCATTTTCCATGATGCCTAAAGCATAGTGTGTACTTGAAAATTTACTTGAAGAAAACTTATTCCATTATTCCAAACACAACATCAGCCATTACCTGATTTTTCATGTACGTTCTTTAGGACACTGAAAATACTGCCAACCCAATGATATCCCATCTGTTGATGTTCTTAACAGACAATTATATTCCCACCGTAAAAGATCTTTGAGCTCCCTAACCACCTAGTTTCCCACGGGTTTTTCTTTTTTTCAAATTTACCAGTCTGAGGCCTTTCTTCTGAAAGGATTTTCAAAAAACAGCTAGCTGAATTGAGGTGAGCTCCCCGTTACCTATTATAACTCCAGGAAACAAAATGGTCACCTCAAGAGGCCCTGCTTGGCAGGTAACTATTAATAAGCACATGCCTGGGAGAATGGAGCAGCTCAGAGTTAAGTGAAATTATCTAAAGTAATTTCTACAGAAAACTGTAAATCTTCAAAATCTGAGATCTCATCTGAATTATTGGATATATGTTCATTTGCTGAATATTGGTTTAGTATAAGGAGTTTTCAAACTTAGCTATAAATTAACATCATCTGAGGAGCTTAAAAAACAAACAAAAATCACCCAGTGACCATCCCCTCATCTCAGTTCTGATGTCATTAGTCTGGGGTAAGATCTAGATATTGGTATTTTTCAATGCTTCTACAAGAGATTCTGATGTGCAGCCAGGGTTGAAACCTACTGGTTTTGTGGAATGTTTATAATGGTATATTTGTGACATCAGGGGAGTATTTCAAGGCAATCACTAATGAAACTTTAACACTACATAACTATCCTTAGCAACATTCTACCCAAATAATAAAGTATAAGAGGAAGTTAAACTCCATTACTAAAATAACATGAAAAAGTTCAAATTTAAAAATTTATCCCAAACTAGCATTTGTGAATCTGACACTGTGAACATAAGATCCCTTAATCTGTGGAAAAACTGATTAGAAAAACAAGCTACTTTGAATCTGTAAGAACAAGAGATACCAAAAATGCATGCCAGAGAAACTGTTTAGAACTTGATTAGAGGTACAGAGTTAGGAGCCAGGGGAGAAGGGAAGGTGGCATGGGGAAAGGTCACTGCTGCCATCGTTTTGTTTCTTTCTCTGGAGGGCACTGCCGTGAACAAACTCAAGAAGGATTCCCCTCAGTCATTCTCAAGATCAAGTAAACATTCCACATTACACTAAATGAAATCATAAATCAGTGCATGTAAATACTAACTGGAAATTTCTCTAAGTGTTGTAATCCACTGTCGTCAGCAAAGCACACTGAAGGTTATTTATCAAGTATGTGAGCAGCATGTACCAACACACAACCTTCCAACCCTTAAAACAGTAGAATTTTCAGGTTAGCTCCACTCTGAATTGATGCTGTAACTACACCTCCCACTTAGAACATCCCATTAATCCCTAACACAAGACAGGAAAACAAAAGTCCAAGAGAACTGAAGGACTGATGGGTTTAAAGAATAGCAGCATCTGGCTTAAGTACTTCCTACCACCATTCTAAAACTGACCAAAGGTAGGAGTATTCACTTTAGAAATAATATGTACATGTCACATAATCCAGATTAAATGAGAACTATTTTTTAAAATAAAAGACATTAATCAGGTCCTGCTTAATTAAGAGAGTTAACATCATAAAAACTCTATAACTCTCCTTTCCTTATTTCCCAGCTAAATAATTTTCCAGTTGTTATTTTGCTTCTTACCTCCATCTGGTTTTCCCCCCATTTGTTGAATTCTGGAGGTTTTTCCCCCCAACTCATTTTCAGTTTCTTCCTGATTCTTGATTTCTTGATTTTTCTGATTCTATCTATGGCTCTACTTATGTCCATTTTACTGAAAGTCAGTCTCTATTCACGTGTCTGAAACAGACTATGAAAAATAGACTACAAGAAACAATGTACTCCTTTCTCATGTGCCCTCTTCGCTATAAAATCACAATCCCCTTTTTGGAACTATTTTTAATTCTCTCCATTACCTTACTAAAAGCTATATGAAAAATCTTCCACACATATATACCACCCCCCCAAAAAATAAAGAAAACCTGATATATCCTTTACTGCTGAAGATAAAGGGATGGTGACAACAGGTTGAAAGTAGCCTGAGTTTATGAATTAAGGCAGTTGTTCATTTATCAATCAATTGCCCCAAATGCTTACTTAAAAGTTGTTTGTAACTCTGGGATTACTTTTTCTTATGAGGAATTGTTTTTCAAGGTTAACTTCACAACTTGCAACATAACTGAAGTAATGTACATTTGCAAAGAAAAAAAATGGGAAATAATATTGTTGTGACACTAACGGGGGAAAAAAATATCAACCTCGTTTTCCTTTATACTAGTAATTAAAATAAGAAGAAACTCTTCAGACTAGAAAAGAATAAGGAAATACTGTAAGGCTATTTTTTAAAATGTAGACATGAGGTTTCCAAATACTTGCAATAGAGACTGATGGCACTAGTTCTAAATTTATCTTCCAAAGTTAATATTATTTTCCTGAATATATGAAAATCACTAGTATTTTTAACAGCCAATAATCAGTCACTTTTAGGAGCACAACAAATTATAAAGAACAATTTTCAGAGCCAATTAGTCAATAAATATAAGACAGAAGATAAGGAAAGTAGGTAAGAAACAACCATTCTAGATTTAAAAAATAAAAAAAGAGGGAGCAAATCTCTTAGGCAGAAAGGAAGCTGCTGCCATTGGGGCAAAAGTAGCCACACAGTGGCCACTAAGTGGTGTGACCAACCAGGACAGGTTGGCTGCTATTGAGGTTAGGTGGGCACAAGTAGAGCAGAAGACATGAAAAGTCTGCATACAACTAACTGAATGTGATGAGTAGCTCCAACTCTTTGGGACTGCACTGCCTGTGGTAAGAGAAGGCCATGCATGAATTGGAATACTAAGCACTACATACACTCTACTTCTCAGTCTGTTCTTTCCTTTTTGTTCTGAAATTTTGTCTTATGATAAAGTGAACTGAAATCTTTCAAGATTTAAACAAAAAATGTTGAAATGAAAAGGACAATGAGAAGGTGAGGTATCCTTGTTTTTCCATGTAATAAGAAGATATTCTACCTCATATCAACTTCTGTAAGTTAATAAATGTTCATAAACACACAAAAATTTTACACAAAAAGAACATTGCCTTAAAATGACAGTTGAATAGCCTCCGAAAAATGTATTGTAATACAAACTGAATGATCTGAAACATACTTTAAATAGCCTCGTCACTTGTACAAAGTAATCAGGCAAAAGCAGCTACATTTAACAGTCCTTGCAGAGATAGGTTCTTATTCTACACCTTAAGATTAATCAAGAAAAAAGAAATAAAAAGCTAAGTACATAATGGGACCTAAGTCCAAACTATTATTATGAAATAATACTATAATCAAATTCTGATAATGTACAAGAAGTGATGGTCTTTGACTAAGCAAAAGAAAAAAATTACTTAAAAAATGGCAATACAACACTATTTCTTTGAAAATATTTCTAAAATTTTCAGATTGTTAGTGGGACAATTATTCTAAAAGTAAAAAAGAAAAAAAGTAAAATCTCGTTTAATGTAATTCATTCAACTGACCAATTAATCTGTTTTAATTCTGCTGAGGACAAATATCCTAATCACATAAATACATTTTCATTTGAACAGCTAGAGTCATTAATTCTGTATATTCCAACTTATAAGGGCTCTACACTAAATACATTAGTGATTAAGAAACCCATGTTCAAAGTTTGCATAAAAATCACCCAGAATAAATTAAAATCTACACTTAAAACCCTGAAATACTTTAAAATAAACAGAATTTGTCTTTAAAAAAAAAAAAAACCACACACACACAAAAAAACAAAGAACCAAGCCTGTAGGTATTCATGTTAATTCTTACTCACCTGGTATTGAGCCATTAATGCCAATGGATTATTATTCTGGCTGTTATCAAATGTTAAGACATCAAATACACCAACACAATTTACTCGCAACCTTTAAAGATCAGAGATTTAAAGAAAATAATTAAAATGAGATTTTAAAAATTACATACTAGTGGAAATTTATCATTTCCTATAATATTTGGAAGAACCTCAGAATATTATCTACTCTAACCTTCTGTCCTACTCCCATATAGCCTCTACTAATCACCATTTTAGAGATGAGAAAATTAAGGCTCAAAGATATTAAGGTTATAAAAGTTAGTAACTAATAAAGCCAGGACTATAACTCATATCTTTGACTACCAGCCCAGTGTTCTCTCCACTGTACCAAGCTGCTTCGTTCATGTAAAGAGCACTACTTAGCTTCCTAACACTTGCTGAAGATATACTAGCCAATATTGGAAGCATCTTACATGTATTAATTCATTCAATCCTCTCAATCATCTTATGAGACAGGTACCTTAAAATGTAGAAAATGGTGAGGAGAGTACCCGTCTCATTAGGTTACTGAACACAATGAAGTTAAGGTACTTGATCAGAGTCATAAAGACAGCAACTAACAGAGCCAGGAAGCTAAGTCAACTGGTACTACATCTAGAGCTCTTCATACTACACTGCCCAAGCCAATTCTCAAAATTACAACTCAAATGAAACTCTGCTGAAGTTAGAGTCTGTCTACTTAACTCTGTCAGTGGTTCTCAAAGCATATGACCCAATCAGTAGCAACAGCATCACCTAGGAACTTGTTGGAAATGCAAACTCTCAGGCCCTGCTCCATATTTACTGAATGAGAACTCTAGTTCCAAGTTTGAGCCCAATAATATGTGATAAATAAGCCCCCCAGGCAATTCTGATTCAAGCTAAAATTTGACAATCACAGTTGTACAAAGAAAAGTTGTGTTGATATTACTTATATATCCCCCCAACCCTAACCATACATACCTCCAAACCCTTACAAGATTCTTGGTTAATAACCAGGCTTTTTTTTTTTTTTTTAAGAATTCAACTTTTTTTTTTTAAATTACAAATGAACTCAAAAGTCACAGCAATTCTTCTGGATGGAATATATGAAAAGGTAAAATTAAAAGAAATCATCATGCTTTGTTTAAAACCAGTCATAGGTTAAATGCACAATAAAGAAGCCAAAACTCAAAATGCTAGTACCTCGTTTTGCCAGTTATCAGAATCTTTGTTGGGTCCATAACTCGACATGCCAAACCTGCTGTGTGAATGGTACGCAGTGCAGAACTCAATTGGACAATATATGCCCAAATAAGAGATTCTGGCAATAATCCAGCATGCTGTCTGGGCAATGGTCCATCATGTTGACCTATAAAGCAAATAATAATTTTAAAAACTTATTTAATTAATCAACTAAAAGACTAAAACATTCAAACTAAAATTAACAGAAAATTCACTTATATTCATGGTATAATTTGTCAATTTATACATATGTATACATGTAAAATTTAAGTTTAGTCTATAATTAAGGGACAAACCCCAAATTTCCCAATTTGAGATTATCCTATCTAATAAAAGAGAAACATGGTAATTAGCGTACGACCGCTACCCTTCCCGTTGGCTAATCAGGGCGATATGCAAATTAACTGCCAGCCAAGATGGCAGCCGGCAGTCAGGCAGCTTGAAGCTAACAGGAAGCTTGCTTGCTTCAGTGACAGAGGAAGCCAACGTTCCCCGCCTGCGGCTGCCGGCCTCTGAGCTTGCAGTTTGAAACATTGTTACAAATATAGAAGCTAAACAAAACCCCAGTAAGCTGTTTTCAGTCAGCCGGGATCTCAGAGCTGGAGTCACAACAAAGTTTCAAATACAGAAGGTAAACAAAGGCCAGAAACCTGCTTTCAGCAGCCGAGCCTCAGAGAGAAAGCCGGCTCTCAGC
>NW_005369552.1:971685-982993 GCF_000412655.1 Myotis brandtii | reverse complement strand
ACGAATTTCGTGCACCGGGCCCCTAGTCCTATATAATAAAAGGCTAATATGCAAACTGACTGAACGGCAGAACGACTGGTCGCTATGATGCACACTGACCACCAGGGGGCAGACGCTCAACGTAGGAGCTGCCCTCTGGTGGTCAGCGCGCTCTGACAGGGGGAGTGCCGCTCAGCAAGAGCGGGGCTCACGCCTGGCGAGCGCAGCTGTGGTGGCAGAAGCCTCTCCCACCTCCGCAGCAGCACTAAGGATGTCCAACTGCCGCAGGGAACGGGCCTAAGCCGTCAGTCAGACATCCCCCGAGGGCTCCCGGACTGCGAGAGGGCACAAGCCGGCCTGAGGGACCCCACCCTCGAGTGCACAAATGTCGTGCACTGGGCCTCTAGTACCTTTATATTATTATTAGCAACAGAGCTCTCACTGAACTGTTCTTTTCTGTGACCACTGTAATTACTGAACAATAAACAAAAATTATTTTTAAAATATGTATTTAATTGTGAACCATATAAATATAAATCTGATTAAAAACAGAAACTGCAGATATTGTTATTTTACTTAAAATATGGATAATCCTACCTTATATTATTGTTCAGGCATGTGAGACCTGTTCATTCTGTGGCTTAAGGAAAATAAAAGTCTCTACCATCATTTATGCTGAGTGTTTTCTTATTCTCCTTATACTGCTCGGCCATTTCAGTTAGATATGATAACATCCAATTTATAAAGACACGAATATAAAACACTAAATGTCATTTATGTGTAAAGTTAAAACACAAAAATATCTGGTGTACCATAAAAAGTCATCATTTTGATTCTATCAATTCTTGTTTCCTAATATTATTTTCTGAGTCATTGTTAATTCTTATATCAGTAGAAAAGGAGCCATATAAATTTAATTCAGATTTTGTAATTATAGTAGTGCTCCCTTTCTTGCAGTTTCATTTTCTGTGGTTTCAGTTAAGTAACGTTGACCACAGTTAGAAATTAAATTGCCCCAACAATCAACATCATCCGCTCCTGACATCCAGCCATCAACATTGTCATGGCTCAATGATACAGAATCTCCAGAAGCAGAGGATTCTCCTAATATATCATCAAAAAGGTCAATAGTTGCCTACATCACAATGCCTGTCATTCACCTCACTTTATCTCATCACATAAGCATTTTATCATCTCACGTCATCATAAGAAGTACAACAATATATTTTGAAAGAGAGAGAGACCACATTCACATAACTTTTATTATAGTATATTGTTATAAATTGTTTTAGTATTGGTTATTATTATTAATCTCTTACTGTGCCTAATTTAACATAGGTATGTAAGGGAGAAAACATCATACTGATACACATACACATACACACACACACACACACACACACACACACATACACACACGGAACTTGGTACTACTCCCAGTTTCAGGCATCCACTCTGGGTCTTGGAATGTATTTCCTGCAGATAAAGGAGAACTACTGTGTTTCTTTTTTATTTTATGAAAGAAGGAAATTTTTTTTTTATAACTATTGATTTTTAGAGAGGGGGAGGGAGAGAGAGAGAGACAGAGAGAGAGCAACTTCAATGTGACAGAGAAACATCAATCAGTTGCTTCCCGCATGTGCCCTGACCAGAAATCAAACCCCAAACCTGGGTAAGTTCCCTGATAGGGAATCAAACCATCAAATAGCCCTAGCTGGTTTGGCTCAATGGATAGAGTGTCTGTCTGCGGTCTAAAGGGTCCCAGGTTCAATTCCAGTCAAGGGAATATACCTTGGCTGCAGGCTCCTTCCCCAGCCCAAACCGTGGTAGGGGCTCATGCAGGAGACAACCAATTGATGAGTTTTCCTCACATTGATGGTTCTCTCTGTCTTTCCCTCTCTCTTCTACTTTCCCTGAAAATCAATGGAAAAATATCCTCAGGTGAGGATTAACAAAACACCAAATAACAGGCACACCGACAAGGGCAAGGCTAATGTATTTCAGAGAATGTAACCTTATAAATCCAAGTGTTCATATGGTAGTAAACAAACCTTTTGTCAATCAGATTTAAAGACAGTTAAATGGTTTTAATTGTAGAGATAAATAGCAATTAGGTAGTTATGGCTTGCCATAAAATTTCTAGGAAAAAGCAAATTTAAAATTCAAAAACTGCTATCCCTCAATTTAGACAGAACTAAAGATAATAAAATCTGGCCCGGAAGGCATGACTCAGTGGTTGAACATCAATCTATGAACCTGGAGATAAGGGTTCAATTTCCTGGTCAGGGTACATGCCTGGGTTGCGGGCTTGATAACCAGTGTGGGGCATGTAGGAGGCAGCCAATCAATCATTCTCTCTCATCACTGATGTTTCTCTCTCTCTCTCTCCCTTCCTCTCTGAAATCAATAAAAATATTAAAAGAAAAAAAAGATAAAATCTGGAAAACAATGTTAGATGACTCAGAATGTGGCTCTAGTGATAAATGCCAAGAAAATGTCAAAGACAATTATAAAGAATGTAAATAAAACTATTTAATAAATGTGGTAATAAGGAAAAGGAATATTTATAACAAACTAGAGGCCTGGTGCATGAATTCATGCACCAGTGGTGTCCCTCGGTCTGGCCTGTGGAATCGGGCCAAAACCAGCTACCCAACATCCCCCAAGGGGTCTCAGATTGCGTGAGGGTGCAGGCCAGGCCAAGGGACCAGTGCATGATTGGGGCCAGGGAGGGACACGGGAGGTTGGCCAGCTGGGGAAGGAACCGCAGGAGGGCGCCAGGGGTGTCTGGCTCGTTTCGCTCAGTCCTGATCAGCCGGACCCCAGCAACAAGCTAAACTACCAGTCAGAGTGTCTGCCCCCTGGTGGTCAGTGCACATCATAGCGAGTGGTTGAGTGGCCTTAGCATATCATTAGCATATTACGCTTTAATTGGTTGACCGGATGACTGGACACTTAGCATATTAGGCTTTTATTATATAGGATAAGTCCTTACTATGTTCCAGATCCTGTCTAGTTATATATCCACATTTTCTCATTTTAAACCTCTAATCACAACTCCTATATGCTATGGTATTATTATTACCATTTTCTAAATTAGCACATTCCATACAATATGCAATTTTTTGTGCTAATAAATTAAATAGTATAAGAAAACAATAGACTTCCATCTATGACTCTACAAGTTTATACAAACATTGGCCTTTATTTTCTTTTTTTAATATTCACATTGGGGCTTGGTGGGAGAGTCAAGGTGGCGGAATAGGTAAACATGGTACTCGCCTCCTCCTATAATGACATCAAACTTACAACTAAACTACAGAACAATCATGATTTAGAGCCACCTGAAATCTGGCTGAAGCTAAGTCCTACCACTAGAGAATTAAAGAAGCCACAATGAGACTGGTAGGAGGGGCAGAGATGTGGAATAGGTTAGTCTAAGATCCATGTGTGGCATTATTTTAATTGGGAGGGATATCTTGTCTACAGAGGTCCCCCCTAAGGATCAGGGGTTCCAGCCCGACTCAGGCCAGGGTTCCAGTTCCAGGAAGAGAAGTCATAGTAACTTCAGGCTGTAAAAACCAGCGGGTATTATGGCTGAGTGACATAAAGGCTGCTGGAATCCCATGCACTTCTTCTTAAAGGGCCTGCACATTCACTCCTTTCAAGCTTCAGTGCTGGGGCAGTAGATTGGAAGGATCCAGGGACATGGGAGGGGAAGGAGGGGGGAGCTAAATTGTTTGGCATCAGGGCAAGAACTGGGGGTCAACTTTCTCCCAAACAAAAGTGCTGACAGAGATCTGCTGTTGTGGCTCAGTGGTTGAGCATCGATCCAGGAACCAACAGGTCACATGCCTCAGTTGCGGGCTTGATCGCAGTAGGGGCCATGCAGGAGGCAGTCGATCAATGAAGTTTCTATCTCATCAATGTTTCTGTCTCTCTATCCCTCTCTCTTCCTCTCTCTCTAAATATCAATAAAAGCATTTTTTTTTTTTAAAGTGATGGCAGAGGTCACTGTTCCTTTTTTCTTTGCCAAGACCTCCCTGCCACTGAGCCAACAGTCAGGCATCCATTAACCTGGTCCACACTGTTCACCTCAGCCTGGTGATTCCCTGAGACCCTGCCCACCCAAGCTGTTTGCAGTGGCTTTTCCATATGAATGGCCTGTCCTACCTCAGGCTTCATACTTTCCTAAAAATCTCTCAAACAAGCAGCAGCTGTTTGCTCCATACCTCATAATACGTACCCCCAGGCCCGGCACTAGTAGCAGCCTGCCTTCCTTCCTCTCTGAAATCAATAAAAATATTAAAAGAAAAAAAAGATAAAATCTGGAAAACAATGTTAGATGACTCAGAATGTGGCTCTAGTGATAAATGCCAAGAAAATGTCAAAGACAATTATAAAGAATGTAAATAAAACTATTTAATAAATGTGGTAATAAGGAAAAGGAATATTTATAACAAACTAGAGGCCTGGTGCATGAATTCATGCACCAGTGGTGTCCCTCGGTCTGGCCTGTGGAATCGGGCCAAAACCAGCTACCCAACATCCCCCAAGGGGTCTCAGATTGCGTGAGGGTGCAGGCCAGGCCAAGGGACCAGTGCATGATTGGGGCCAGGGAGGGACACGGGAGGTTGGCCAGCTGGGGAAGGAACCGCAGGAGGGCGCCAGGGGTGTCTGGCTCGTTTCGCTCAGTCCTGATCAGCCGGACCCCAGCAACAAGCTAAACTACCAGTCAGAGTGTCTGCCCCCTGGTGGTCAGTGCACATCATAGCGAGTGGTTGAGTGGCCTTAGCATATCATTAGCATATTACGCTTTAATTGGTTGACCGGATGACTGGACACTTAGCATATTAGGCTTTTATTATATAGGATAAGTCCTTACTATGTTCCAGATCCTGTCTAGTTATATATCCACATTTTCTCATTTTAAACCTCTAATCACAACTCCTATATGCTATGGTATTATTATTACCATTTTCTAAATTAGCACATTCCATACAATATGCAATTTTTTGTGCTAATAAATTAAATAGTATAAGAAAACAATAGACTTCCATCTATGACTCTACAAGTTTATACAAACATTGGCCTTTATTTTCTTTTTTTAATATTCACATTGGGGCTTGGTGGGAGAGTCAAGGTGGCGGAATAGGTAAACATGGTACTCGCCTCCTCCTATAATGACATCAAACTT
This sequence comes from Myotis brandtii, assembly GCF_000412655.1. Lineage (NCBI taxonomy): Eukaryota > Metazoa > Chordata > Mammalia > Chiroptera > Vespertilionidae > Myotis > Myotis brandtii. Next base: position 977,817 of record NW_005369552.1, on the reverse strand, counting down.
ACAACTAAACTACAGAACAATCATGATTTAGAGCCACCTGAAATCTGGCTGAAGCTAAGTCCTACCACTAGAGAATTAAAGAAGCCACAATGAGACTGGTAGGAGGGGCAGAGATGTGGAATAGGTTAGTCTAAGATCCATGTGTGGCATTATTTTAATTGGGAGGGATATCTTGTCTACAGAGGTCCCCCCTAAGGATCAGGGGTTCCAGCCCGACTCAGGCCAGGGTTCCAGTTCCAGGAAGAGAAGTCATAGTAACTTCAGGCTGTAAAAACCAGCGGGTATTATGGCTGAGTGACATAAAGGCTGCTGGAATCCCATGCACTTCTTCTTAAAGGGCCTGCACATTCACTCCTTTCAAGCTTCAGTGCTGGGGCAGTAGATTGGAAGGATCCAGGGACATGGGAGGGGAAGGAGGGGGGAGCTAAATTGTTTGGCATCAGGGCAAGAACTGGGGGTCAACTTTCTCCCAAACAAAAGTGCTGACAGAGATCTGCTGTTGTGGCTCAGTGGTTGAGCATCGATCCAGGAACCAACAGGTCACATGCCTCAGTTGCGGGCTTGATCGCAGTAGGGGCCATGCAGGAGGCAGTCGATCAATGAAGTTTCTATCTCATCAATGTTTCTGTCTCTCTCTCCCTCTCTCTTCCTCTCTCTCTAAATATCAATAAAAGCATTTTTTTTTTTTTTTAAAAGTGATGGCAGAGGTCACTGTTCCTTTTTTCTTTGCCAAGACCTCCCTGCCACTGAGCCAACAGTCAGGCATCCATTAACCTGGTCCACACTGTTCACCTCAGCCTGGTGATTCCCTGAGACCCTGCCCACCCAAGCTGTTTGCAGTGGCTTTTCCATATGAATGGCCTGTCCTACCTCAGGCTTCATACTTTCCTAAAAATCTCTCAAACAAGCAGCAGCTGTTTGCTCCATACCTCATAATACGTACCCCCAGGCCCGGCACTAGTAGCAGCCTGCCTTAGGTCACAGCTTGGCCACTCCTGTGTACCTCCAAACCCAACACAAATAGCAGCCATCTTCAGATTGCTCTATAGCTCATGCAGGATGGCCCCAGGCAGGGCACAGGCAGTAGCTGACTTTGCACCTCCCAGGACGCCCAAGAGCCAGTACACCCAGGGGTCGGCTTTAGACCACGCCAGATTATAACCCTATCACATCCACGAGCAACATACTCAAGGGGTGGACTCTGAGCACTAAAGCCCCACTGAAGCAAGTCCTGCTCCATAGGGGTGTCTCCTACACAGCAACTCTTCCCCTGTAGTGGCAGCTGGTCCTCACAGCCGATTGGCCTTCCAGTGATGCCAACATAAATCAAGGCTCAACTACAACAGGACAGTGCAATCAGTTGCCCCCTGCATGTGCCCCAACAGCTCACATAGGGGTGCACCTAGAGTGCCCAGCTCAGGTACCTGGGAAGGCTGAGCCACTGGGACCTAAAGGACACCTACTATGCAAGGCCACTCTACCAATTCCAGGAGACATAGCAGCTCTACCTAATACATAAAAACAAACACAGGGAAGCAGTCAAAATGCGAAGAAACATATCACAAATAACAGAGGAAATTGCCAGAAAAAGAACTAAATGAAATGGAAGCAAGCAAACTACCAGATACAGAGTTCAAAACAATGATTATAAGGATGCTAAAGGAACTCAGTGAGAACTTCAAAGAACTTAGTGAGAACTTCAAGGAACTTAGTGAGGAACATCAATGACATAAAAAAGGACCAATCAGAAATGAAGGATACACTAACGGAAATGAAGAATAATTTACAGGGAATCAACAGTAGAGAGCATCAAGAATCGAATCAGCGATTTATAATACAAGGAAACAAAAAACACCCAATCAGAACAGCAAAAAGAAAAAAGAATCCAAAAATATGAAGATAGTGTAAGGAGCCTCTGGGACAACTTCAAGTGTACCCACATTTGTGTCATGGGGGTGCTGGAAGAAATTGAAAACCTATTTGAAAAAATAATTACAGAAAACTTCCCTGACCTGGTGAAAGAAATAGATATGTAAGTCCAGGAAGTGCAGAGAGTCCCAAACAACAGGAACCCAAAGAGGTCCACACCAAGATACATCATAAGTAAAATGCCAAAGGTTAAAGACAAAGAGAGAATCTTAAATGTAGCAAGAGAAAAGCAGTTAGTTACCTATAAGAGAGCACCCATACAACTGATTTCTCAACAGAAACTTTGCAGGCCAGAAGGGAGTGGCAAGAAATACTCAAAGTGATGGAAAAAAAGGACCTACAACCAAGATTACTCTATCCTGCAAAGCTATCATTTAGAAATGAAGGTCAGATAAAGAGCTTCAGAGAAGAAATAGCTAAAGGAGTTCATCACCACTAAACCAATCTTACATGAAATGTTAAAGGGTCTTCTTTAAGAAGAAAAAAAGATAAAAAGTATGAACAATAAAATGGCAGTAAATACATTTCTATCAACAACTGAATCTAAAAATCGAAGAACAAAATAAACTGATTAATAAAATAGAATCAAAAGCATAGAAACCTGGAACAGACTGATGAATCTCAGAGGGAAGAGGAGAAGGGGGGCGGGGGGGTGGAAAGAGATTAACCAAAGAACTTACATGCATATATGTATTATCCATGGACACAGACAATAGAGTGGTTAACACCTGCTGTGAGGTTGGATCCAGGTTAAGGGGGGCAAAGGAGGAATAGAAAGGGGGAACATCTTTAGTGCTCTCAACAATAAAAATTTTAAAAAATATATTCACAATGGGAAAACAGAGGACTGCCTTGTAATAGAAGTTGCTGTAAATTAAAGTATACATGGTACATTTAGGGATATTACTACCATTCAAACAATACTTTCAAATATTAGGAAGAGGACTGATTCCTGCAAAAATGTAAACATCCTATATAATAAAACCCTAATATGCAAATCGACCAAACGGCAGAACGACCAGTCACTATGATGCACAGTGACCACCAGGGGGCAGACGCTCAATGCAGGAGCTGCCCCCTGGTGATCAGTGCACTCCCACAGGGGGAGCACTGCTCAGCCAGAAGCCAGGCTCATGGCTGGCACGGCCGCCTCAGAGGCAGTGCTAAGGAGCAGCGAGCCTGGCTTCAAGCAGAGTGGTGGTGGCAGGAGCCTCTCCCGCCTCCGTGGCAGTGCTAAGGACCCCTCGGGGGACATCCCCTGAGGCACCTCGGACTACGAGAGGGCGCAGGCCAGGCTTGAGGGGAACCCCCCCCTCCCCAGTGTACGAATGTTGTGCACCGGGCCTCTAGTATCAAATAATCAGTCAACACCAAAAACAGAATAATTAAGATTTTTTTTTTAAACTGGAAAGAAGTACAATGAATCAGTGGTTCTCTACTGGGGGCAATTTTGCCCACCCTACGGGACATTGGCAATGTCTGGAGATATTTTTGGTAACACTACTGCAGTAGGGGGTTGCTACTAGCATCTAGTGGGTAGAGGCCAGGGCTGCTGCTGAAGATCCTGCAATGCACAGGATGGCCCCTATGAAAATAACTATTTAGCCCCAAACGTCAACAGGACTGATGTTGAGAAACCCAGCTATAAATTATAGCCAACAGTCATTTCACAGGTGGTATTACTAAAATAAACTTGAACAACTACAGCTATGTTCATCTATAGAAAAAGTCATACCACATCCCCTTCAACAAAATTATGTGTCTACAGATGACATGGCAAAAGGAAAAAAAAATGACCACACTATATGACCAGATTTTTAATGTGAAACAGCCATGTAACCACAGATTTCTTCTTGTAACTGTCAGAAAGCAGTTAAAAGTAAACAGAAGAAACATATTTTTATTCATAATGAGTCCTTAATGGAATCACAATGCAAAAGATACTGTCATGTGACTCAAGTCTTTCTCCCTCTTTAGTTTCTTTCAGTATGCATTTAAGAAAATCTTAAAAATATTAAAAATCATGGTAAAGAATACAATGCTTCTTTCCTGTCCCCAAACAAGAAAATGAACCATATCTTTCCTTTCCCAACTATATAAATTAATTAAAAGACGTCTCAAAATGTTACTTTGAAACAACTTATCCTTTAATAAACATTTTCAGAATATAATTAAAATATTTTGGTTCTTTGCAATATTATTGAAAAACGGCAAAAAAAAAAAAAGAGAGAAAATATTCCCCGCTTAAGTAAAAGCTACCTGAAAATTTATTTTGAAGACTAGTTCCTTAAGTAACATAGAATCCTACACCTTTAACAAAAGAATTTGTTTAAGAAAATAATTTCATAAATTATACATAGTCATATTAGACTGTGAGGGAGTCATTACATTATACTCAGAAAACATAAAAATTAAGGGGAAAAGACTTATAATAAATGGAAAATGCAGTATGATATAAAATGAAAACAATGCAAAGGGAAACCAAATAAACCAAAACAAAACACCAAGGCTGGAAAGAAATAATTGTTGTGTTTTGCAAGGTGAAGCTAAGGGGATTATTTTACAATTTACTGAATTTTCCAAATCATCTCTACTCAGAAGCATTATATTTTTAAAAGAAAAAAAAAATGTTAACTGGATAAAACTTCTATCATGTTCTCAGTTATTTAAATTTCAGATATCTACCTGAGTCTCTCACACCATTTTTCATCTCAGTTTATACACTTAATACATTATCTCCTAACTTGGTTACAGACTGACCTCATTTCTTTTTAAAATGCAATAGGGTCATTAAGTGGAATGACTACAGGGATAAATTTGCGTGTATTTTAAAATACAATCTACGCTCCCACAGAGCAAAAGCATTTGTCAACATACAGCTTGCTTTCATCTTTTCCTTACCCCATTTTCTCTTTGTGAAATAGGCATCAGCATTGGGGTCATTAAAGTGTCTGCTCATCAGAGTTTCTCCTCCAGCATGGAAATCATATGCAAACACAAGAGCTTAAAATAAAACACAAACATTCTTTACTGCAATCTGGCTTCAAACAGTGAGGCTCACAAGCAGAAAAACAATTACAAATTACTCACAAGGCTCTGCAAATGCTTTAGTGGTAAATACCTCACGCAAGGTTACAATATTTGAGTGCTGAATTTTTTTCCACATATCAACCAACACCATGCATTTTGTGTTAACAAGACGAAAACCTAAAAAAGAAAATTTTTATTAAACTGTCAATGACATCTCCCCTTAGTCCATCAGAAATGGGGAAAAAAATAAACATGCTATACATTACTATAAGTTACTAACTGCCAAATGAAATAATAAATTACTCATTATCTTTTAAATTATTATTTTAAATAAATAAACGTATTCAGGAATGTTTGAATAATCTTAGCCTCACTAATATGCTTCTAAGAGAGGATAATTTATCTTCCTTACCATGGATCCTCCGAAGGCAATATGGTAGATCATCTTTGCTATTCACAGCTTTATAGCAAGATGTAATGTAGCCAAAATTACTTGATTTCTGTATTCGGTTGGGTGGTGGCAGTGGTTCTAGAGGGAATAGGCTATGATAGCTGTCGACTTCTGCAGGGAATGCTAGAGTAATTCATAGGAAAACAGATGACAACTTGCAGACATTCATAAATCTCTCAGAGTGATAAAGAAGAAATCAAACCTACTTTAAATAACTACTAACAAAGTAGTATAAAAACATACTTTGAACATTTATAATTCCATAAAACTGGTTTCATTATCAATAAAAATAGTAATTATAAAACAACACAGAACTAAATTTATACACTCAAAATATTTCTTTTATAGCATAATACAACAAATATCAGAAACAACTTGTGTTATCACTTATAAATAGTAAACATTTCTGATTCTGATGCTGAATAAAAATCAAGGTAGATTTTGTTTCTTTAAACATGTATTTTTGTACTAAATATATTTAGACAGTGGCGTTAAGCTATGAATTCTTATTTCTAAAGCATAAAGAAATTCAAAAGTAACATTAAATTGAAGAGTGTATCTATGTAGTATATTTGTGTGTATATGGCAATCTTTTTCAAAATTCTCCAACCATTCAGAATAGCATAGTTTTAATCCCTAGCAAAATATAAAAGAAAACTAAAACAACTTTATCACCATGCCTGCCACATTCCTCAAAGAAAAGAAAAATGATGTTTAAAGAT
>NW_005369552.1:953655-971163 GCF_000412655.1 Myotis brandtii | reverse complement strand
ATCCCCAACTGCCCCCTCTGCCGGCCTGGTCGCCAACTGTCCCCCTGCTGGCCTGGTCGCCCCCAACTGTCTCCCAGTCGGCCTGGTCACCCCACACAGCCTGCTGTTCAGTCATCAGGTCGTCCCTCACTAACCCCCCTGTCGCCTGGTCGTCCCACACAGCCTGCTGTTCAGTCATTTGGTCGTCCCTCACTAACCCCCCTGCCAGCCTGGTCGCCCCACGCAGCCTACTGTTCGGTCGTCCATCCAGTTGTTTCGGTCGTGACGGCCCCTTGCTTTTTATATATTAGGATTGGAATTTGCTTGTGATACTGTTAGGCATTCAAAATGATTTATCTTGAATTCCAATTTGTTGTTTCTTATAAAGACTAAAAAAATGAACATGTAAATGTACTCAGTGGCTGGTTTCCCTATAGAGTTTATGCAATTTATTTTCCCTTCTTATTGCTCCCTATTGTCTAGAACAAACATGTGTCAGTTTTACAATCCAAAAAGACAAATAGTTTTTAATGCTTCAAATACAATCAACTATATTTTTCAATTGGACAGCTTCCATTGGTGAAATGTCTTGAATGACTTAGGAATGCTCACCATATCTCAATTGAAAAGCAGATGAGTGAACATGCAGAATATCATAGAAAAACATCTAGTAAGGAACACACCAAAACTTTAACAATGGTAATCACTGAGTGGATTTTCTCCTCTCTTTTACACTATTCTGTATTTGCCAAACTTTTTACAACAAACATATTTAACACTATTTTGAAACATGACAATAAATCTCATTTTAAAAATCTCGCAAACAAAAACAACTAATAATGTTTTACCTATGACTGTTAAGAAATCCAGGTGAAACCCTATTAAGAAAACTCTAATTCCAGAAGACAGGTTCAAAAGGACCTCTCTGCCTTTGCCAAATACACTCATTAACTCTTAGTTCTTGAAACAATTCTATGAAATAGAATTCCCTATTTTATAAATAAGGAGAACAAGGATTATCCCTCTAGGGAGGGAGTAGGGAAGCAAACCCAGGACTCTGATTCTGAAGTCTTGTGCTCTTAAATCCGACATGGCATTTTGGCCATAGTGCAAAACATCGATTCAATGTAACCTTCAAACCAAGGTCAAGTGGCAAGTTCTGCTAAAATAAAGGCAGAAGGAAAAGTATATACACAAGTGAACATAGCTGTAACTTTCGCCCATTTATTTAGTTGAATGATCAGTGTAATTCCCACAAACAAATGATAAATTTTGTTTTCTAGCTATTTCATAAGGGAATTATCTTCAAGTTAGTAAAGATGTACTGAATATCTACTATGTATTAATGAACCCATATTAATGAAATATGGGTTCTTATCAAGTGGCTTAAAGAATGATATAAAAAATAAGGCAAAATAGCTATTAAAAACGTGCAATTCATCATGGCACTGGTTCTTAAACTTTAGCACCCTTCAGAATCTTGTAAAAACTGTTTGCTGGGCCCCATGCCCAGTTTTTGACTCAATAGGTCAACAATAGGGCCCAAGAATTTACAATCCTAACAAGCTTCCAGGTGATAATGAAAGGATACTGCAGTTGTCAAGGGACCACACTTTGAGAACTATTATGCATGGAAACACAGAGAAGGGAGCCAATCCCACGGATATTAGGAAAGATCTTACAGCTGATTTGGCATGTTTACTACAAACCAATGAGCTAAAACAAATGGAAAGAGTGTTTTATGCTAAGGGAGTAAATGAAACAACAACAAAAAACAAGGTATGAATGTATGCAGATGTCCACGATGGTGAAATATTATGTGTGGGAGAAAGGGGGAGGTACCACAGAGGAGGTGCAGAGTGAACATAAACCTGAGAGATATTTATGTTGGAATTACATCAGAGGGAAATTTAAATGCTATACTAAGGACTTGAAATTTACTATGCCGAGCAGTGGTACTCCTAGCATCAGTGTGACAAAGGGATTGTTTGAGGGACACTATCAACTAAAAAATCTTATGCTTCTACTTAACTCCTTCATCCGTGTCTGCTTTCAAGGTAGTCAAGCTGAATCCCAAATAGTGCGAAAGAAAAAAATGGTGCTTCAGTGGAAAAATATGAATTATTTAATGGGTACCCCTCCTTCCAGTGTCTGATTTAGATTCTATGGAAGATACGTTACACCTCTGTAAGGTATAGATAACTGGTAGCACTGCAAAATAATTCTTGTCTACAGACATGTGTATTCTGTTCCGTCTGGTGGAGGTTCAAATGTCTTCCCTCCTCTCCCTTGAAAAAGCCAGTTTGCACATTCATTTAATTATTCTTGATCTATAATATGTCTTATAACATGTGACTGGCACCCTCATGACTTAAAGAAAATCTTTAATACATGCTTATTTTTAAATCTGTACATCATGACTACTTTTTTTTTTTCAGGAAGTCATCTTTTAACATTTCCCAGCCTACCCTGAAATCATCATATGTGGCCTAATATTAATCTTAAAAACTGGAAGTTTCCACTAATAGATAGAAATACTCATCATAGTTCTGTTCTTCATTTGCAGCTCAATTTAACAAATGCACAAAATTAAGTATGAATAAAGGAAATAGGGTTGCCTTAATCACTGTTAGGCATCAAAAAAATCAAAGTAAAGAAAATCAACTTGGAAGTTTAGAGCTACATTCTTTATTTTATCCTCAATTTTTAGTCTGGGGCCCATTTCCATCAAATAATATTTTAAAATTTTAGTTTCTTTCCTTTGTTCAACCCTACTAGCCCTCAAAGAACATATAGGATGATAAGTTGGATCTAAGATACTGAGATTCACTACAGCAAACCTATGGCAGAGTTTCTGAACCTCAGCACTACTGATATACTGGACCAGATCATTCTCTGTTGTCAGGTATTGTTCTGTGCATTGTAAGGTGTTCAACAGTATCCCTAAACTCAACCACTTGTAGCCCTTCAAAAATGTTCCAGACACTGCCAAATGACCCATGAGGGATAAAATCATTCTTGTTTGAGAATCACTGATCTATAGGAAATAATTACTTCAGAGTTGAGAAGTACTAATTTGATGGAAGTATGATGTATGGAATGGAAACAGAGCAGAAAAAGGGCAGCATGAACAAATATTAGTAAATAAGTGAACATGAGACAAAGGTTAATAGTAAATATGAAACATGAAGATGACCAGAATTAGAGCAGTGATAGACAAACCCACTTTTTAAACCCAGGTGCACAGAACTGAATTAACCATAATCTTTAGTTTGTGACATTCAAATTGCTGGTTCATGTCTATGCATGGCCTGCTGTTATTAATCTATAATAATAAAAGGGTAATATGCTAATTAGACCGAACGTCCTTCCAGGCGTCATTCCGACATCCTTCCGGACAAAGCCAGGGCTGGAGGGAAGCAGCCTGGGTCCCAGGTGCCTGCCAGTGGCCGCAGCAAAGCCCAGGTCCTGGGTGCTGGAGGGAGGCCAGTGCCGGCAGCCGGGGGAAGGCAGGCCTACTCTTGCACAAATTTTCATGCATCAGGCCTCTAGTTCTTAATATAATAAGCATCTACAAACATGGCACACAGAAAAAAAGCACAGACCTTGACTTTAATTTACATCTAAATGATTATCTCTACCAACTTTTGCCTTCCTTCTCTTCCTCTTCCTTCCCTTTTTATAGTTTGTTTTAAAAAATATGTTTTACTGATTATAGAGCGGAAGGAAGAATAGAGAAATAGAAAGATCGATGAGAGAGAAACATCTATGAGCCGCTTCGAGCACGCCCCCTACTGGGAATAAGCCTGCAACCCAGGCATGTGCCCCAACCAGGAACAGAACCAGTGACCTCCTGGTTCATGGGTCTGTCTCAACCACTGAGCCACACTAACTGGGCCCCTTTTTTATTACACCTTTATGTATTCCTCACAAGTTTATTATGTATGCATGTATATGTTTATACATGATGTACTTACATAAATGCAAGTACACATACACACTTGAGTTAACTTTATAAAAAGCTATCATACTGTATATAATCTCTTGCAACTCACATTTTTTACTTAATATTGCATTACAAGGTTTCTTCTGGACTGGCCAGGTGGCTCGGTTGGAGTGTTGTTCCATGCATCAAAAGGGTACATACCTAGGTTGTGGGTTTGATCCCCCATCGCGGTGAGTATGGAAGGCAACCAACTGATGTTTCACTCTCACATTGCTGTTCCTCTTTCCTGCCTTCCTGTCTCCTCTCTCTTCCTCTTTCCCTCTTTCTCTAAAAATTAATAAAAGCATATCCTTGGGTGAAGATTAAAAAACACACACATTTGCCCAGCTGGTGTGGCTCAGAGGTTGAAAGTCGACCCAGGAACCAAGAGGTCACTGGTTTAATTTCCAGTCAGGGCACACGCCCAGCTTGTGGGCTCGATCCCCAGTAGGGGATGTGCAGGAGGCAGCCAATCAATGATTCTCTCTCATCATTGATGTTTCTATCTCTCTGGCTCTTCCTTCCTCTCTCTCTCTAAAAATCAATAAAGAAAAAAAAACACCCACATTGTTCTGTACTGCTGCATGTCAGCATACTTTCTTCATTTTAACTGCTGTATAATATTCTACTGTCTGACACTATCTCAGTTAATTCATTCCTTGTCCTTCAAATGGGCATTTGAATTAATCAAGGTTTCTGCTACTGTGAGCAGCAATGTTATGGATACTTTATACATTTTCTGGTTGAAAATGTATAGAGGTGTTCCTATATCTAGGAGCAGAATAGCTGGATCTTAAGTGACAGATATTCAACTTTCGTTTCCCAAAGTGGTAACAAGTTTACCATTACACTACCAATAGCAATGTACTGAAGAACCTATGGATTCAAATCCTCATACTTTACCTGATCAGACTTCAAAACGGTATTTTATTTCTATTTACCTAATCATCAGTGACGTTTGGTATCTGTTCTTATATTTTTCAGTCATGAATTTCTACTTTCTTGAATTGCCTATTCCCATCATTTGGTCATTTATTTTATTGGATTATTTAGGCTCTTACTGATTTGTGTGTTCTTTATATTCTTTGTCAATTGTGTAATATACGTTCTTCCAAGGCTGTTTTTTTATTGTTGTTGTTAATCCTCTCTAGAGGATATTTCTTCCACTGATTTTAGGGAGAGTGGAAAGGAGGAGGGAGAAACACTGATGTGAAAGCCACATCAATCAGTTGCCTCCTGCACATACCCCAACTGGCATGGGGAACCTGAAACCCTTGGAGTTGATTTTTTTATGAGATTTGAGGTAATCCAATTTTATCTTTTACCATGAGACAACCATTTTTGCCTTCCTTTCCCCACTTATATGTCACCACTATCATAGAATGGGCCTGGGCTCTCCCTAGTCTGTTTCATTAATCAATTTGTCAAACCCAGTGCCATTACCATATTGTTGTTACCACAGTGGCAAACTAAGCTTCCCCTCCCCCAATACACCCAGATTCCTAATCATAATCTTCAAAGTGTCTTGGCCCTTTTCTCTTTGATGAATGTTATCATATGGTATGAAAAGCTCTATTATGCTGTAATATAATAGACAGATAGATAGATGATAGATAGATAGATAGATAGATAGATAGATAGATAGATAGATAAATATCAACTTTGATTAGAATTTGGAACTTTCAACACCTACTCTCCCTTCAAAGTCCAGAGAGGGAGAACGGGGTTGGAGATTGAGTTATTACCAATAGCCAAAGATTTAACCAATCATTCACACAAAATAAAATTCTCTTTAAAAACTCCTAAATAGCAAGATTCAGAGAGCTTACAAATTGGTGAATACACTGAAGTGCTGGAAGAATGGCACACTCAGAGAGGGCATGGCAGTTCCCCACTCCACCTCTACAAATACCCTGCCCTATACATCTCTTCCACTCGGCTTGTTCTGAGGGGGGTGGTGAAAATGCCCCACATTTGTAGTTGGCCAGACAGAAGTGTAGGTAGCGTGGGTACCCCATTTCACCTGGAATGATCTTGTGGGACTGAGCCCTAACAATTAAATTGTTAGGACACAAATTAGATATCAGAAGTATTTTGAGTTTAAAAACCTCTTAAGCTTTTTTTTTAAAAAAAAATTACTGATTCTTTTTTATAGAGAGAGAAAGGGAGAGGGACAGAGATATAAGCATTGATGAGAGAAACATCGATCAGCTGCCTTCTACATGCCCCTTACCAGGGACTGAGCCTGCGACCTGGGCATGTGCCCTGACCAGGAATCTTGGTGCATGAGTTGACACTCAACACTGAGCCACACAGCCGGGCAAGTTTGTATTCTCTGACTGGTATTATATCCAATCTATGGATCACTTTAGAAAAATTGACATCTAAGTCATTTTGTATTCCTACTCATGAATAAAGCATTTCATAACTTGATTTATTTATCTTATTTAATACATCTTCATAAATCTCCCCCAATGAGAACTTACACATCTTTGATTGCATTTACTCATAGGAACTGATATTCTAAAATCCTTGCAAATAGCATTTTATCTTGTAGTTATATTTTGAAGTTAGTGGCTACAAGTCTATAGAAATGCAACTGACATGTATTAATCTTATATACAGCTATCTCCTAAACTCTATTATAATTTTCAAATTACATCTAATGCATCATCATATGATTTACATATGACTGGAGTCATAAAGACTGGAATAATCCTATTTATTTTTCTTTTTCCCTTTTACCCTCACTAGGGCCTCAAAGACAATGCTAAATAATTAAAGAAAATCCTTACCTGAACCACTTCAAAGGTTATGACAGGTAAGTTCCTTGCCCATCTAAACTGGAAAGATCAGTCTTAAGACATAACAGCTATGCCGAACCGGTTTGGCTCAGTGGATAGAGCCTCGGCCTGCGGACTCAAGGGTCCCGGGTTCGATTCTGGTCAAGGGCATGTACCTTGGTTGCGGGCACATCCCCACCGGGGGGCCTGCAGGAGGCAGCTGATCGATCTCTCTCATCGATGTTTCTAGCTCTCTATCCCTCTCCCTTCTCTGTAAAAAATCAATAAAATATATTAAAAAAAAAAAAAAAGACATAACAGCTAGATACATTCCTTTTAATTCTCTAGCAGTCAAGAAGACCCATAGTCAAGACTAAATCCTTGGTAACAACCAGGTATTTCAAGATTATCTCTGTGGCAAATGTATTCCTACTGTACTATTTGTAAAGTTTTTTTAAACCATACCATATTTAATCTTGCTATAAACAGAATACGCTACGGAAAGAGATTTTAATGGCTCCCTTAGAAAAACCTAGGTTTAAATCCTGACTCAGCCAGCCAATTACTAGCCACTGGTCTTAAAGGCAAGATACTGAACATGCCTGTCAACTTCAATTTTTCTCATATGTAAAATGGAGATTATAGCCCTGGCCAGTGTGGCTTAGTTGGTTGGGCGTCGTCCCGTGCACCAAAATGTTGCCAGTTCAATTTCCGATCAGGGCACATGCCCAGGTTGCAGGCTCAATCCCCGGTAGGGGGCATGCAGGAGGCAGCCGATCAATGTTATGCTCTCACACTGATGTGTTTCTCTCTCTCTCTCTCTCTCTCTCTCTCCCCCCCCTCCCCCTTGCTCTCTAAAAATCAATGCACTATTCAAAAAACATGTTTTAATGGAGATAATATTAGTATCTATGTCACAGCATTTTTATAAGAAAAAGCATTTAATCATCACACTGCCTAGCATACTGTAGTCTCAATAATAAACACCTTTCCCCTCTGCTTAAGAGCCTATACTTTATCAAATATCAAAAGACAATAATATACTAAAATATAGTAAGGTAAATCACCATGAATTCTAATTTTTTTTGTGAACTAGAATACTGTCACATGTAGAATCAATTTAAATAAACTAGATGATCTGTGATATGCTGGAATACTTCTTAAGTGGATTTGAAATAAATCCTATATAATAAAAGGCTAATATGCAAATCGACTTAAGGGCAGAACAATGGGTTGCTATGACGTGCACTGACCACCAGGGGGCAGACACTTAACGCAGGAACTGCCCTCTGGTGGTCAGTGCACTCCCACAGGGGGAGCACCACTTAGCCATCACAGCTGGCGAGCGCAGCAGTGGTGGCGGGAACCTCTCTTGCCTCTGCGACAGTGCTAAGGATGTCCGACTGATGGCTTAGGCCTGCTTCCTGAAGGCCTAAGCCATCAGTCGGACATCACCCGAGGGCTCCCGGACTGCAAGATGGCGCAGGCTGGGCTGAGGGACCCCCTCGACCACCCCCCCCACCAGTGCACAAATTTCGTGCATGGGGCCTCTAATATATTCATAAAATAGTAATTAGGTAGTAAGACATACAAACATGTAGGACTATATAAGAATTATAATATTCTTTAAAAGGAAGAATGAATCCACTCAAATTTTACCTGGCATATCTGCTTGATCAATTTGAGCCATTGTTATTAAATGTCTGTTAATGAGCTCCTAAAAAAAGAAAACAAATATATTTACATCTAAACAAAGCTTCTGAAATCTGGATTTCCTACTATAACTAAATAACACAAGTAATAAAATTTTTGGTATGTGTGGTTTTTAATATTGATATCATGAAATAACATTTCCAATAATGGCATAAAAATTCTAGTCCTAGATATACCTGCCCCTATTAAGGTTGAGTTCCAGTAACTATGCTATAACTCAAAGCATATAACTATATTGGTAGCTGAAAACTCAAGTTCTATGCTAAGCTTGTCAATAATTCACTCTATGAACATTATACAGGTACAACATACTTCTATGAAACAAAAATATTTTTGAGAATATAAGTGTAAAATGAAATTCAACATATCAAATAATACCTAGCTGTCTAACAAAAAGTTATTTTATAAAACCTACTTTATAGAAAGGATTGAGCTCTCTTAATGTGAGATTTATTTCTGGGTTATCCTACCTAGTCTGAACCTATAAATATTAGCCAAACATTGTCTCAAGGTTAGAAACAATTTAAATAATTTATTTATATATTTCTGAGAGACCTCTGAATGCACAGGATATGACGTGTAGAAGGTGGCTCATTTAAATAGCTATTCTATGTTTTACTCTATGAACATAATAATTAACTGGTTTTTTTATTGAAAAACAGCTTTCCTTAAATGTCACTTAGAACTCATAAATTCTAAATTCTCTCTATCTGGTTTAGTACAGCATATTTGATTAAATAACATGATTTGAAAACAGCTCTATTGTTTCTTCAGTTCTTTGCTAAAAGCACACTAGATATCAAGCATCCCTACTAGGAATTCTGAATGCGTACCTGTCGGAGCTCATCGGCCATGAAGAATGAAGGTGCATTTGCTTTTGGTTGCATATAAGCAACATGAGGTGCAGTTGGAGGATAAATATGATAGTTTGGAAAAACCTAAAAAGGTAGGGAGGAAGAAAATGTAACAATCAATTTTTCTCAATTGATAAGGTTTATTATCATTGTTTTGATAAAGTTTTCATCTTTAAATGACAGTGATAAATTGATATATTTTAAATCTTTAAATGATAGTGAATTAAACACCTCAGAGAATAACTTATCAGTATATTTTCTGAGTTCATTTAAAAAGTCACCTTATCTTATATAATAAAGAGCTAATATGCTAATTAGACTGAACAGCAGAATGACCATCCAGATGACCTTTCAGGCAACTGTCCGGATGATCTTCCAGGACCAAGCCGGGGCTGCGAGGGCCGACCAGGGCTTTTCGTGCATCAGGCCTCTAGTATATAATAATCAACTTGAAAACTCTAATGAGAAACATTTCTTCATATATGGTAAAATTTAGGCTCCAATGATAGGCAAAAGTAGCTCTTTGAATGAAATGTTACACAAGCATTTTGTACGTATTTTTAAAAGCAATTGGAAGAAAGGAAGGAAGCAGATATTAAAGGTGATAGGGCACAGTCAGATAATGAAGTAACACTGCCCTGGTGGCCCAAGGAACTGCCCTATTATGGGCTTTTTGTGGCCAACCTAAACTAAGTGTTACCTAAATACTTGTTAAACGCTTCAAACTGCAAAAGTAAAGAAGAACAATTTACTAACAGAAGGGTGCAACAGTGTACTTATATTCCAAGCAAACTACAACAAAGTTACTAAATCTGCTTTCAGGTTCCCCTCTTTCATTCTTCCAATTGTACTCTCCCCACCACCCTGCTTTTTTCTCTTTTTCCTCTGCCTCTCCTTCCCTTCACTGGTCCATGAAACAAAATCAATAGATATTCTAAAATTGCTTTTGCTTTATTCTTTCATTTTAAAAGTTGAAACAAACATTGTTGTCTCTTAAAAATTAATTCAGCTGATTTCTGTTCCTCTCAGATAATTATTGTTAGGGATCTCAACCAGGAAGTGATTTTGCAATACTTATAAGGTTTCCTTTAACCAGTATCTACAGAGAGAAAACTCCTTTTTTTCTGCCTTGGTTTTCTTACATCAGCTAGCATAGTTTGGCTTAACTACCTCAGGTTTACCATGAGCATATTTTTAAAAGTAGTTTGAAGGATATAAACAATAAAAATGTGCCATATATAATCTCTACAAAACCAAGTGAGACAGTTTTGTGACAAAAGAACCTCTTTATAAATTAAACTTCTTTCTACAAATACAATAATAAAATATAATAAAAATGTAAATAATTATAAAATATAATAAACCCCAAAAAGGTAAAACATTAATGGAATTCTTACTTGAAAGAACCAAGGAAAGTCTCTACTCTACCTCAATTATTTGACCTTCTGTTCGGCAAGCTGTTCTGTGATAATTTTTGAAAGATCTCTGACCAAAAACAAAACAAAATAAAAACTATTAGCTATTTCATTATTTCTTTAAAAAGCATTTTGCATGATTTACAAGTACTTCTATAAATGTTTCCACATTTATTTCTCATAAGATGGTTAGGTGTTATTATCCCAATGTACAACTGGGGAAACAATCTCAGTGGTACTAAGATTCAAGAGTCACAAAACAATGGCAGAAATGGGACTCTTATATATAAGTAACAAAAAATCTATTGTCTTTCTACTCAAATTGGGTTTTAGTAAAATGTTAAATTTAATCAAAACAGAGCATTAATTTAATATGTAGGATCAAAATCTGCCTGCTTACTAAATTCCAACTGTACTTTTCTTTTTTAATCCTCACCTGAGGGTATTTTTTTCTATTGATTTTCAGAGATTGTAGGAAGTGGGGAAGGGGGGAGAGGGGGGGAGTAGAGAGAGAGAGAGAGAGAGAGAGAGATGTGAGAGAGTACCATCGGTTGATTGTCTCCTGCATGCACCCCAACCAGGGCTAGGGATTGAACCTACAATCCAGGTATGTGTCCTTGACCAGGAATGGAAACGGAGACCCTCCAGTCAGTGTGTAGGCTGACGCTCTAACCAATTAGCATACTGGTCAGGGCTACTTTTCATCTAAGCTTCTCATCTATGAACATGTCAAATGTCAGTTTTCATATTTTAATGGAATTTGGCTTTTTTACTCATGAGCTCTTCATCGCTATTTTTTTTGGGGGGGGGGTAGGGGAAGGAAAAGGCTTGGGCATGCCCTCATGAGGGAGAGCATCACTACTTATTTTTCTATAGTTAAAAAAATAATTTTTGAACAGGAACAAAATAATGAAGTTAAAAGGTACAGTCTGCCCTGACTGGCATGGCTCAGTTGGTTGAGAGTCATCCCATGCACTGAGAGGTCACCAGTTCAATTTCCAGTCAGGGCACATGCCCAGGTTGTGGACTCAATTCTAGGTGTGGGTCCATTGCAGGAGGCAGCTTACGAATGTTTCTCTCTCTCATTGATGTTTCCCTCTCTCTTGTACTCCCTTCCTCTATCCCTAAAAAATCAATAAAAACCTATTTTTTAAAAAACTTAATTGGTCTCACAATGTAAAAGTGATCCTATTTCCCTTAATAACAACAACAAAAAAAGTACAATTTATGGAACATTACAATGCATTTTTTCTCCCCTCCCCCTCCTTCTACTGAGAGTCCTTTGTCAGTTCTTTCCTAGTCCATAATCAGGGCTCCCTAAGCCTCCCCAATCCTTAACTATGAATGACCCATAAAGGAGGCTTCTTTTCTCTGTGTCCTCCACTATCCAGAGGTCTAGCAATTAAATCGCTGCCTCACATAAGGCAAAAGTTCCATCATCAGTTTGCTTTCAATAAGTACTGATTTAAAAAATCATCTTTCTCTAGGTTCTTACGAGGGGTAAAACTACCTATAAACAAATGTCAGCAAACATCAACTCTAACTAACAGAAGTACTAGGTAACCCTATAAACAAAGCATGCCATAAACTACTAAACTAGAGCTTGAAAATAATCTAATTTTTAATTAAAACCAGATTTGTCCAAAACTAGAGTTCTTATAAATACAAAAACAGTTTACTTTGAAAAGATATTAGAATTACCATCTAAGTTAGAAAATTAAATACTTCTTCACATCAAAATAAAAACATGCAAGAGGAAACCTCCTCATGAATCTCATCAATTAGAAGGAACTATCACTTCCCTTTAATGCAGACATACCATTCCAGTCAAAGGGGCTGGAGCTGTGTCTGTATAGAAGTATGTCGTCCCGCCGACAGTTTCCTTTTGAATCAGCTGACCAGAGGACGGTGTCTGAGAAACAGGATTATTAACAGGTGTAGAGGCACTAGAAGGCACCATGTAATTTGCTGGATTTGGAGTGTGACTTCTTCTTCTGGGAGCAGGAGAAGTATGTGGAGTGATCTTGGGGGAATGAAGAGGGGAAGACCCAGCAGACAATGACATTCCTGAAGAAGAAAAAACATTTCTTAGGGAGCAAAAATTGGGTTTTCGAAGAAAAAACCTGGGAAATAAAATGCAAACATTCATTTGGAAGAAACATCATGTTCAGAAAATTCTTTAAGTGCAACGATAAAAGATGTAATTTTATCTTGTTTTGAT
Organism: Myotis brandtii; assembly: GCF_000412655.1. Lineage (NCBI taxonomy): Eukaryota > Metazoa > Chordata > Mammalia > Chiroptera > Vespertilionidae > Myotis > Myotis brandtii. The sequence goes on along the minus strand of NW_005369552.1, from coordinate 958,213 downwards.
TAGAGAAAGCTATGATTAAAGCAAATGTAAAGAAGTTTGCTTTCAAATATAGATATTTCCAAATAAATTAGGAATTTTATTGCAATAATAGTCTCCTCCATATCAAAGTTTACATGAGAAATTTCAACAGTAATTTAATAAATTTCACCAATAATTTAATAAATTAATTTAATGAAAAATGAGAACTGGGATGTTTTATAAAATTATGCCGTCTATAAAAACTTTTTTGTTAAAATGGATATTAACAACAGAAATAGCACATTCCCCTAAAATATTACAGTATTAAAAATAATCAAGCTATTTAATAAGATGTACTAGATTTCTTTTGGCCAAATATAATTAACAGAATAGCTGCTGTTTTGATTATGTCTTTTGTCTTTAACTCTAAATAGGCATACAGTAGAACTGAAATTTTCTGCAAATGCATACTTTTTTAAAATTAGACCGATTCACTATGTTCTAGGGAATGTTTTACCTAAACTCAACTAGTAAGAAATCATTATATGCAGAGCATCACTATTATGAATGAATCTATTGTGAAGAAATGGAAAGGACAATCGTCTTTACCCTTCAGATTTCAAGCTAGCTGAGAAAACAAGACCAGGTCACATGTAAAAGACATAAAATGACTTACAAAAACACTCAAATATAAATTAGTATACAGCAAACTACATGCATAAATGCAGATGGATGCAAATTAATGTAAACCAGATAAAGTTAAAGTCTTAATACAAGTGATCAGTGCTGAGCAGAGATTCAAAAGAGTTTCCTAGAGCCCGGCCAGCATGGTTCAGTGACTGAGCATCGACCAATGAACCAGGAGGTCACGGTTTGATTCCTGGTCAGGGCACATGCCCAGGTGGGGCATGCAGGAGGCAGCCAATCAATGATTCTCTCTCATCATTGATGTTTCTCTCTCTCCCCCTTTTCTTCCTCTCTAAAATCAATAAAAATGTATTTAAAAAAGAAAAAAAAAGTTTCTAAGGCTACAATATACTTCCTGAAAAAAAAAAAACTTATCCAGGAACTGTTTTCTGGCTCCTTGGGAAATTACTAAAATCTTTCACCTTTAAAGTAATGTGCATCTGCCCCACCTGTTTTGGATCAGTGGATAGAGTGTTGGCCTGCGCACTGAAAGTTCCCGGGTTCGATTACGGTCAAGGGCACGTGCCTGAGTTGCGGGATCGATTCCCAGAGTGGGTGTGCAGGAGGCAGCTGATCAATGATTCTATCTCATCATTGATGCTTCTATCTCTCTCTCCCTCTCCCTTCCTCTCTGAAATCAATAAAAATATATTTAAAGTAATGTACATCTCACAATTCAAAAACAAAAAAGTTACCAAAATGCCTCCAGTCACATAACTAGGATTAACAGGGATGTAAATTTTAATTTCTAAGAATTAGCAAGACACCAACACCGCTTTTTGAAAAAATGTAGGTGAATAAGTGTCTGGTGAGAACTGAGATAATTCTTATTTCATAACTGTTTCTCTACTTTGTGAGCAACTAAGTAGGTAGATAGGTCAGTTACAAGCACCACAGTACAAATCAGAACTGAGATAAAGTGAGGTTTTATTTGACCAAGGACTTATGCAAAGTCAACAGCAAAGCCTGGCCTTAAACCCAAGTCTCCACACTCTCAACTTAATACTCCTACTACTATAACACAATGTCTACTGCACTGACATTAAAATAGGCCAGAAATTCTCAAGTGGTCATTAAATGTATCTAAGAGAAACTTTAAAAATCTAAAACCCCGTTTAAAAATTAAAAAAAAAAATAAGGAAGTCAAGCTAATATATTAAGATATGTCTAATTTTTAAAAAAATTGTTCCAGAATTCTGTTTTTCTAACTTTATATTATACACTTAATTTCAGGTTAATCCATACAGCAAAAATTGGGAGGATCATTAAACTATTTTCAAAGGATAAATATCCCCACTTAATACAAAATACATTTCGATAGTTTTCCTAAAACTAGTCTCTAAGCCATTCCAAGACAAAGGACTAAGTTACCAAAGAAGAATAAACATACTACCTTTAAATTAAATAACAGCAACAAATATAGTTACCAATTCTTAAGCACTTTATATGTGTTGGGAACTAATAAAAGTGCTTCACGTGTATTAGTCTATTTCATCCTCACAACAACCCTGTGAAGTAAGTATATCACATTCACCTCACAGAAGTGGAAACTAACTTAAAAATATTTTTAAACTTATTGTAAGGATAAATATAGGTTATTAAACAAAAGAATCAATATTCAAACTCAGGTCTATTTGATTCCTAAGACTGTGCTCTTAGATAACATCCTCTATAGTTACTCAATTCCAATAAAAATTATGAACAATAAAATGGCAATAAGTACATATCTATCAACAACTGACTCTTATGTTTGGTAAATGTAACTACCTGAGCTATGTGGGGAGAGGAAGGTGTAGCATGGAGTAAAGGGACAGATTCTGACATTAAAGTGTGAGACAACAGTGGAATCTCTCTTTAAGATTAAATACCTAGAAATAGTTACCAAGAAAATCTGAGGCCAGTTAAGAAGGAAATTCATGTATAGTAGAATGTATAGGCTGTAGGTAACAAGCTTTCACTCAAAAAATTTTAATTTTTAAAAGCAAGGACCTACAACCAAGATTACACTATCCAGCAAAGCTATCACTTAATAACAAAGGACATATAAAGAGCTTCCCAGACAAGAAAAAGCTAAAGGATTTCATCAAAACCAAACCAGTATTTCATAGATTATTAAAAGGTATTCTTTAAGAAAAAGAAAAGATAAAAATATGAATAAAATGGCAATAAATACATAACTATCAACAATTTAATTTAAAATTCAAAATAAACTAACAAGCAGCAAAGAAGTAGACTAACAGATACAAAGATTTTAACAGTTGCCAGATGGGAAGGGGGTTGGAGAAATGGGTTAATAGGTGAAGGGATTTAGAAATACAAATAAGTAGTTAAAGAACAATCATGAGGGTGTAAAGTACAGCATAGAGAATATAGTCAATAATACTCTAATAACTATGTATGGTGTCAGATGGGTATGAGCTTTCTCGGGATGATCACTTAGTAAGTTTTAGAATGTCTAATCATGGGATATACACCTGAAACTAATATAATATTGTATAGAAAAATAAACAATAATCCTAAAAATTTTTAATTTTGTGGCTATTCTAACACAAAATTGCAAGACTGAAATTTGAGTTCATATATCTGAGCTGAAGCAGGCTGGAGTTAAATACATTCAAAACAAAACATGTAAAATAGTAAGTATCACTACCCACAAAGGTAACAGGAAATTTAAACTGTATAGGAAGCTAGAAATGAAATGAAATTTTACATTACAGAAAAATTAAATCTAGTCACAAAAGGCACAGCTTTGTACCACCAGAATACTTTACAAACATGTTAGGGAACTGAGTAAAATATGCATACATGTTCTTGGAGAAAGGTATTCGGTACTCTTAGAATAACATTTTGATGATGTCATATATAAAAATTGCACTATAATTTCTTAGTGAATATGCAAACTGAGATAGTTAAGTCACGTATGAAAAATTAATAGCTTTAAAACATTTTAAAAATTCTTCTAAGAAGTATGCAATTCAAATAAAAGCAAGGAACAATACAGAAATGTTCACTGGAGAAATTAACAAGAGTAATTAAAGAAAATGAGTTATAAAAATTTAAAGTCTAATTTATGGAGGCAAAAGTGTCAATGTTTTTGGATAACATGACTTTTGCCTATACCTGACACCCCCCCCCCGAAACAAACAACATAAAGCTTTATAAATGGCATAACCCATTACAGTAAATATTTATAATACTAATACAGGGTGGGACAAAAGTTCACAGTTGTGCATTAATGAAAGTTTATCCTTGTATTATTAATTATTTATTACTAGAGGCCTAGTGCAGGACGTTCGTGTACTCGGGGTGGGGTGGGGGGGGGGAATCCCTCAGCCCAGATTGCTTAAGGGTACAGGCCAGGCTGAGGGACCCCACCGATGCACAATTGGGGCCAGGGAGGGATGCAGGAGGTTGGCCAGCTGGGGAGGGATCATGGGAGGGCTCCAGGGCGTGCCGGTCCACCCAATCGGCCAGACTCCAGAAGTAGCTAACCTACCGGTCGGAGCGTCTGCCCCCTGGTGGTCAGTGCACGTAATAGTGACTGGTCGACCTGTTGACTGTCTGCCCCCTAGTGGTCAGTGCACATCATAGTGAGAAGTTGAGCGGCCTTATCATAGCATTAGCATATTATGCTTTGATTGGTTGAATGGCCGACCTGACAACTGGACACTTATCATATTAGGCTTTTATTATATAGGACTAGAGGCCCGGTGCATGAAATTCGTGCACTGGGGGATGGGGTTCCCTCAGCCAAGCCTGCCACTCAGTCTGGGAGCCCTCAGTGGATGTCCTACTGATGGCCACAGTCTGGCAGCAGAGGCTCGGTGCAGCCGTGTGTGTGTGTGTGTGTGTGTGTGTGTGTGTGTGTGTGTGTGTGTCTCTGGGGTGGGGCCCCGCCCCCCACCGCCCCACA
>NW_005369552.1:944555-950766 GCF_000412655.1 Myotis brandtii | reverse complement strand
GAATGTTGGAGTCTGCAGCAAGCAAGCCTCGTGCTCGCTTCAGTGCCTGGCTGCCGGCCGCCATCTTGACTGACAGTTAATTTGCATATACTCACTGATTAGCCAATGAAAAGGGTAGCGGTTGTACGCCAATTACCATGTTTCTCTTTTATTAGTGTAGATTGTATTATTTTCCATATAAACAACTGCAAACCTACCTTTGCCCCACCCAGTATATATCAAGTGAAACGCCTTCCTAAGTACAATCAACCCAGTTAGGACAATACAGTTTCTGGGAAATGAAAGACTAAGCTTCAGGGGAACCCCTTCCTTCAACCCATACCAATGTTATAGGGACCTAGAACTATAAGATGAAATACAATACCCAAATTTTAAAATAAAGCTGAGATTAAAAGAATAACAAAATAAAAAAAAACACTAAGAGCATAAAACTAAGGCATAATTTGGAAATAAGAGGCTACATTGTGACAAATTTGGAAAATTACAAGCAAAGCTAGATATAGTCTCTACAACTTGAGCTTTTAATGCTCATTTGGGCATATGAAGCATGACCTACAGCCCATTAAATGTAATGAATGAACTCAAGTCCCAGTGTAAAGCCAGGAGTCTGGAAAAACTGCGCATCAGTGAATGTAGGACAAGAAAATTTCAACTTAGAGATTAAAAGTGGCAGCAGAGCAAGTGGATGCTGCATGACCATGCTCCCAGGACCAAACTGGAATTATAACTAAAATACAGAAAAACTTTCTGAATAATCAACTGAAGACTCGCTGGAGAGAATCCTGATAACAAAGGACAGAAAACGGAGACCACAGAGAGAGTGGTAAGAGTGGCGAAGGTGCGAAAGGGCTGGCCAGGCTCCCACAGACAGCAACTGAAGTTCTGGAGAGATATCTCAACTGTGGGGGTTATCACTGAGGACTCTGAGGTCAAATCCCCAAGTTGGGCCCCCATCCCAGAACACCAGAACTGAGAAGGGTAGCCTCACAACATCTGGCTGTGAAAAGCACTGGAGTTGCTGCCTGCTAGGGAGAGATGGCTGGAAATTCAGGCAACCTCTTAAAGGGCCAATGCACAAAATCCCCTGTGGAGCCACCGACCTTGTGTTCTGGCAAAGGGAGGGCAGAGTGCACTGGAGCTGTGTGAGCAGAAGTCAGGATCAGGGACTCAGAGGTTAGAGCTCAGAAGGGAATGCTGAGTCACTCCCTCATATTGCAGAGGTCATCTTTCTCATGCAGACATTTTCTATACAGGCAGCTTTGCCTGGGGGGAAGGCAGTTGACTGATTGGAAAACGCCTTGCCCCATGGTGCCAAGTTTCGGAGGCCCAATGTGAGACTGAGAATAACAATTAGGCTCCAGGCAGAAGCAATTGCCCCACCCTGTTGGAAAAAAACTCTCGCCCTAACCGGTTTGGCTCAGTGGATAGAGCGTCGGCCTGCAGACTGAAAGGTCCCAGGTTCGATTCCAGTCAAGGGCATGTACCTTGGTTGCGGGCACATCCCCAGTAGGAGGTGTGCAGGAGGCAGCTGATTGATGTTTCTCTCTCATCGGTGTTTCTAAACTCTCTATCCCTCTTCCTTCCTCTCTGTAAAAAAAATCAATAAGATATATATAGAAAAGGAAAGGAAAAAGAAGAGAAGAGGAAAGGAAATCTCTCTCATCGGTGTTTCTAAACTCTCTATCCCTCTTCCTTCCTCTCTGTAAAAAAAATCAATAAGATATATATAGAAAAGGAAAGGAAAAAGAAGAGAAGAGGAAGGGAAGGGAAGGGAAGGGAAGAAAAAAGAAAAAAAACTCTTGCCACATCTGTGGGCAATTGCCTGAGGGCAATTCAAGTTGGAATCCTATCAGTCTGTAGGCAGAGGCAGTCCCTAGAGGCTTTGAGTCTTTGCCTGATCTAATTAGAGAAAAACGCATTTGACATTGTCCTGCACTAGAGGTTGAGAAGCATAGCAGATCTACCTAATACATACTCACAAACCCAAACAGGCACCCAAAATGAAGAGACAAAGAACCCCCAAATAAAAGAACAAGAGAATTCTCCAGAAGAGATAAATGAAAGGGAGATAAGAAATTTATCTGATATAGAGTTCAGAATAATCATGGCAAAGATGCTCAACAGCATGAGAAAAGATATAGTATCTATGAAAACAGAAATAAAGACTGACATAGCACACAAAAAGAACACATTGGAAGGAATGCACAGCAGATTAGGGGAAGCTGAGGATCGAATCCGTGAATTAGAAGACAGAGTTGAAAAAAAATCACTCAATCAGAGAACCAAAAAGAAAAAACATTTAAAAAACAGGAGGACAGCTTAAGGGAGATGTGGGACAATGTGAAACATAACAATATTAGACTAGCAGGTGTGCCAGAAGAGGCAGAAAGGGAAGAAGGGATAGAGAACATATTTGAAGAAATAATGGCAGAAAATTTCCCTAACCTGGTAAAGAAAAAAGTCACACAAGTTCAGGAGGCATAGAGAACCCCAAGTCAGAAGAATCCAAACAGTCCCACGCCCAGACACATCATAATTAAAATGCCAAAAATTAAAGATAAGGCAGCAAGAGAATAGCAAACTGTTACCTACTAAGGAGCTCCCATAAGGCTGACACCTGATTTCTCATCAGAAACTCTACAGGCCAGAAGGGAATGGCATGAAGTATTCAAGGTAATGGAAGGCAAAGATCTAAAACCGAGATTACTATATCCAGCAAGGCTATCATTCAAAATAGATGGTCAAAAAAAGAGCTTCCCAGACAAAAAAAAGGCTAAAGGAGTACACCACCACCAAGCCACCATTACAAGAAATGCCAAAGGGACTGTAATGAGAAGAGAAACAGAGAGAGAAACCTAGGCATGCAGAATTAAAATGGCAATAAATAAATACCTATTAATAATAACCTTAATTGTAAATGGATTAAATGCTCCAATCAAAAGGCATAGGATAGCTGGATGGATATAAAAACACTAGAGGCCCAGTGCACGAATTCATGAATGGGTGGGGTCCCGAGGCATGGCTGGCAAACAGGGGAGGGATGAGGCACGGGAGGTTGGCTGCCAGCCCAGAAGAGGAAGCCAGCCTTCGGCCCCCCTGGAAAAGGGGCCACTTCCACCAACACCCACCCCCGGTTCCCCATCCCAGGCAGGGCCCAAAGGCCCCAGAGGGATCAGGAGAGGAGGCTACGGTCACCACGCCAGGTGCGGAAGGAACGGACACTGGACGCCGACACCACTGTCAGCACCCTGCCACCACGCGGTTCCCCACCTCCCCCCTCCTTCACTCACCACCGCACCGCTACCGCGAGGATGGACAGCAGGCCAATCAGGGCCTGCCGGCCAGGGGGAGGAACAGGGAGTGGAACTGCGGGAGGTTTGCCGGCCAGAGGGTGGGACCGCGGGTGGTTGGCCAGACAAGGGAGGTTGGCTGTGGGAGCACACTGACCACCAGGGGCAGCTCCTGCATTGAGTACCTACCCCCTGGTGGTCAGTGCACAACATAGCAACTGGTCAACCAGTCGTTCCGGTTGTTCCAACCATTCAGTTGGAACGGTCACTTAGGCTTTTTATATGCTGTCTACAAGAGACCCAACTTCAAAACAAAAGACACACACAGGATGAGAGTTAATGAATGAAAAAAATTTTCCATGCAAATGGAAAGAAAAAATACCTGGAGTAGCAATACTCATATCTGACAAAATAGATTTCAAAATGAAGGCCATCACAAGAGACATCAAAGGTCACTACATAATATTAAAGGGATCGATCCAACAAGAGGATAAAACCCTCGTAAACATATATGCATCCAATATGGGAGCACCTAAATATATATAGAGAGAGGACTTTAATGGAGAGATCGACAACAATACAGTCATAGTAGGGGACTTTAACACCCAGCTGACTTCACTGGATAGATCTTCCAGAGAAAAACTTAACAAGAAAACAGTGACTCTAAAAGACACAATTTATCAGATGGATTTAATTAACATTTATAGATCATTTCACCCCAAAGCAGCAGAACATGCATTCTTCTCAAGTGCACATGGATCATTCACAAAGATAGACCACATGTTAGGACACAAAACAAGTCTCTACAAGTTCAAGAAGATTGAAATCTTATCAAGCATCTTCTCAGATCACAGTGGAATGAAATTAGAAATCAACTACAGTAAAAACACCCTAAAACATTCAAACACATGGAAACTAAATAGCATGTTATTAAACAATGAATGGGTTACCAACGAGATCAAGAAAGAAATCAAAAACTTCATGGAAACAAATGAAAATGAACACAAAACAACCCAAAATCTCTGGGACACAGCAAAAGCAGTCCTGAGAGGGAAGTTCATAGCACTACAGGCATACCTCAAAAAACAAGAAAAATTAGCAATAAACTATTTAACCCTACAACTTAAAGAACTAGAAAGAGAACAGAAAGAAATGCCCAGAGTTAAGTAGAAGGAAAAAAATAATAAAGATTAGAGCAGAAATAAATAACATTGAGTCAAAAAAAAAATCAATGAAACTAAGAGCTGGTTCTTTAAAAGGATAATCAAAATTGATAAACCGTTAGCCAGACTCATCAAGAAACAAAGAGATAGGACCCACATAAATAAAATCAGAAATGAAAATGGAGAAGTAAACACTGACACCACAGAAATATAAAGGACTGTCAGAAAATACTATGAAAAATTATATACCAACATACTGGACAATATGGATGAAATGGACAAATACATAAAAAAATGCAATCTCCCAAAATTGAATCAGGAGGAATCAGAAAACCTGAAACTGATTAAATAGAAGCAGTAATAAAAAAAACTCCCAGCAAACAAAAGCTCAGGTCTGGATTTCACAGGGGGGGAGTTTTACCAAACATTGAAAGAAGAACTAACACCTCTATTCCTCAGAAAACCCAAGAGGAAGGAACACTTCCAAACTCCTTTTATGAGGCCAGTATTATCCTAATTCCAAAACCAGATAAAGACACCAAAAAGAAAGAGAATTATAGGACACTATCCCTGATGAACATATATGCTAAAATCCTCAACAAAATGTGAGCAAATCGCATCCAACAATATATTTAAAAGATCATACACCATGACCAAGTAGGATTTATTCCAGGGATGCAATTCTGGTACAATATACACAAATCAACAAAAGTGATACATCACATAAACAAACTGAAAGACAAAAATCACATGGTATCAATAGATGCAGAAAAAGCATTTTGAAAAATCCAAAACACATATTTGATAAAAACACTAAGCAAAGTGGGAATAGAGGGAGCATATCTCAACATGATAAAGGCCATATATGACAAACTTACAGCCAACATTATACTCAATGAGCAAAAACTAAAACCATTTCCCCTAAGAACAGGAACAAGACAGAGTTGTCCACTTTCACCACTCTTATTCAACAATAGAGGCCCAGGGGGTCCCTAAGACCGGCCTGCACCATCTCACAATCCAGGACCCCTTGGGGGGATGTCCACCTGCTGGACATCCTCCCACAATCAGACACCGCTGGCTACCGCTGGCCTGCCTGCCTGATTGCCCCTAACCACTCGCATGCCTGCCTGACTGCCCCAACCACTCACCTGCCTGCCTGATCGCCCCTAACCACTCACCTGCCTGCCTGATCGCCCCTAACTGCCTCTGCCTGCCTGCCTGAAAGCCCCTAACCGCCTCTGCCTGCCTGACTGATCGCCCCTAACTGCCTCTGCCTGCCTGATCGCCCCAAACCACTCTGCTACCTGCCTAATCACCTCTAACCACTCTGCCTGCCTGCCTGATCACCCCTAACCACCTCAGCCTTGGCCCCCGCCACTGCAGCTTCATCCAGAAGGACATCCAGAATGATGTCCAGAAGGTCGTTTGACTGTCTGGTCTAATAAGCATATTATGCTTTATTATTATAGATAGTACTGAAAGTCCTACCCACAGTGATCAGACATGAGGAAATAAAAGGCATCCAAATTGGAAAGGAGAAAATAAAACTATCATTATTCACAGATGACATGATATTGTACATGGAAAACCCTAAAGACTCCACCAAAAAATTAGATTTAATAAATGAATCTGGCTATATAGCAGGATACAAAATCAACACCCAAAAATCGATGGCCTTTTTTATACAACAACTAGAGGCCCGGTGCACAAAAATTTGTGCACTCGGGGGGGAAGGGGGGGTCCCTCAGCCCGGCC
>NW_005369552.1:935461-942720 GCF_000412655.1 Myotis brandtii | reverse complement strand
TCAAGATAGTCTCATCAATAAATGGTGTTGGAAAATTGGACAGATACATGCAAAAAAATGAAACTAGACCACCAACTTACACCATACACAAGAAAAAACTCAAAATGGATAAAAGACTTAATAAAGTTGTAAAAACATAAAAATCCTAGAAGAAACCATAGGCAGCAAAATCTCAGACATATCTTGTAGCAATATGTTTATAGATATATCTCCCAGGGCAAAGAAAACTAAGGAGAAAATAAACAAATGAGACTACACCAAAATAAAAAGCTTATGCACTGCAAAAGAAACCATCCACAAAACGTTCACCACTGTATGGGAGAACTTATTTGGCAATGATACATCTAATAAAGGGCTAATATAGAAAATATATAAGGAGCTCATACATCTTAACAAAAGGAAGACAAATTGTCCAATTAAACACGTTAAGCGCCATGTCAGTCACCGGTGACTGACACTATACTTTCCGTCCGGAAGACAAAACAGGCTGGGTGCTTAACGTGTTTTAAAAAATGGGAAAGGACCTACTAGTAAATAGACACATCTCCAAAGAGACATACAGATGGCCAAGAGACATATGAAAAAATGCTCAGTCACTAATCATCTGAAAGATGCAAATCAAAACGACAATGAGGTACCATCTCACAGCTGTCAGAATGGCTACCATCTGGCTTTTACCTGAGCCTCTTCCCAAAACGACTAGCCATTCTTTTAACCGCCCTGAAGCCCTCTCCCATGCATTGGGCCAAATGAAACAATAAAGCTTTTTGCAGCAAAATAAATAAGTAAATAAATAATAATCATGGAGCTGCCATTTGACCCAGTGACCCCACTTCTAGGAATATATCTTGAGAAACCCCAAACGCCAATCAGAGAGAATATATGCACCCTTGTGTTTATAGCAGCACAATTTACAACAGCTAAGACCTGGAAACAGCCCAAGTGCCCATCAGTAGATGAGTGGATAAAAAAGCTGTGGTACATTTATACCATGGAATACCATACAGCAGTAAAAAAGAAATATCTTACCCTTTGAGACAGCATGGAGGGACCTGGAGAGTATATGCTAAGTGAAATAAGTCAGTCAGAGAAATACAAGTATCTCATGATCGCACTCAAATGTGGAATCTAAGTAACAAAATAAACTGATGAATGGAGTGGATCCAGAGACATGGAAGCATGAAACAGAGGATGGAATCTCAGAGGGAAGATGGGGAAAGGTGGGAGGTAATCAACCAAAGACCTTGTATGCATATATGCATAACGCATGGACACAGACAATAGGGTGCTGAAGGCCAGAGGTGGGGGGCAGGCTGGAGAGGGTGAATGGGGGTAAAGAGAAGACATATGCAATACTTTCAACAATAAACAATTATTTAACAAAATAAAAAATAAAGAGATGACACAAATTAAAAAAAGATAAAATATCTAGGTAAAACTTAACTAGAAATGTTCAGGACTTATATGATGAAAAGGTTAAACTCTACTTACAGAAACAAAAGATAACGTGTACAAAAGAAAATAAGTACCTGTACTTATCTGCTATAAAGTAGTCAGTTCTACCCTTAACTAATTTAAAAACACAATAGTGTTAGTTTAACAAAAATAACAACAGAATTTTTAAAATTACCCATACGGAAAAATAAATATTAAGAAGAGACAGAAAATCTATATATATAAAAGCCTAAGCGGCCGAACGACTGAACAGCCGTTCAACCGGTCACTATGATGTGCACTGACCACCAAGGGAGAAACACTCAACGCAGGAGCTTCCCCCTGGTGGTCAGTGCACTCCTACAGAGGGAGCGCCCCTTAGCTGACTGACCCATCTGTCCCAGTGGCCCACCAGCCCGGCGGCAGCCACTCACTCCCTCAGTAGTCCTGCAGTTCTAATCTCCGGAGAATGAGCCAGGCACCAACAGACCGGCAACACCAGCATGATCTTGACAGTGCCTCTGGCCTCCTGGAAGTCGGCCTTGGGCACCACAGTTGCTTCCCCTCCCTAGATACTCTGCAAGGAAGAAATAATATAAAAGTGGCCGCCAGGTAGCCCCCGACAACCAGTGCAAACATCAGCGGGACAGATCCAGATCCTGGGCCAGCAAGGCCGTCCCACAGTCCGCCTGGAAGGCCAATCACATCCTGGCTCCCCCCTCGGGACGGGCGCCAGACGCAGAGCTCTCTCGATTGGGACTAACTGGGCATGAGCCTACGGCAGGTGCAGCGGGGCTGGGATGAGTGGAAGCAGCAGGCAGGAGCAGCAGGCAGCGTTGGACTGCAGGTTTTGGGCCTGATCCCCACAGGCTATCCTGAGGGACTCCACCCATGCACGAATTCATGCACTGGGTCTCTAGTTATTAAAGAAAAGCCAGGACTGAGGAATAACAAAGGACGAGAAAGAAGAATCCTATATAATAAAAGGCTAATATGCAAATAGACCGAACGGTGGAATACCTGGAACAACCAAACAACCAGTCACTATGACATGTGCTGACCACCAGGGGGCGTGTGCTGAACATGGCGGGCACTAGCCAACAGCAGGAGGCTGGAGCAGGTGAGCAGGTGAGCAGGGGCACCAGACCAAGGCGAGGCTCCGGTTACTGTCATCGGGGCGAGCCTCTGGTGGTTACTGAAAATTCTTTGTTCCAGCGCACCACAGTCCTACCTGGTGCTCAAACCTGCTGCCAGCACCGGCCCCGCTTGCACCCGTAGCCAGCACCAGAGCCGCTGATCACCCCTGAGGGTTTCTCCACCCCCCCCTGCTCCTGAGGGGCAACCGGGGCAGCAGCCACTGCTCGCACCAGCTGACAGCGCCGGCCCTGCTTGCACTCGATGCTGGTGCCGGCTCCAATCGATCTGCACCATCAGCATGTGGGAGCAGCGGCAGGAGCGGGGCTGCTGGCAGATGATGGGACCAGGGGCACGGCAGGAGGGGCCGGGTGGGGGCACAGAGGATGGACCAAGACCTGCTCCTGTGCCTACTGCAGCCTCATGCCCCACAGTTCCTTTCAAGGTGCACGAATTCATGCACTAGGCCCTTAGTTAAAACATAAAAGAAGAAAAAAAGTATGGTGTAAGACTACTAGATATTAAAAAGTAATAAAACCTACAGATTTAGCCATCATTAAATGATGAAATGAGTAAAGATATATGCAAACAGATTTAGTTTAGACAAATAAAAGCAACTCATCCTTTCATTCATTATACCCACATAAATGTCTAATAGATTAAATATTTAAAAGTTTAAAATGGAGTATCTCAAATAAGATTTATAAAAAAGAAGATAAAAAATATTAAGGTCAAAAAATAAAAAGTTAGTCAATTTGACTTCTTCAAAAAACAAATATTTCTGCCCTAACTCAGTGTATATAGCATTGGTCCATGGACTGAAGAGTCTCGGATTCTATTCCAGTCCAGGGAACATACCTCAGTTGCAGGCTCAATCCCTGGCCTAGGTATAGGAGGCAACCAATCTATGTGTCTCTCTCCATTGATGTTTCTCTTTCTCTCCCCCTCCCTTCCACTCTCTCTAAAAATCAACGGAAAAATATCTTTGGGTGAGGATTAATAATCTATAATAATAAAAGAGCAATATGCTAATTAGACCGGCCGACCTACCAGATGCGGCTGTGAGGGGCCAAGACCCTTGCACTAATTTCGTGCATCGGGCCTCTAGTAAGTAAGTAAGTAAGTAAATATTTCTACACAACAAAAAGGTATTTGCAACACAATAAAGGGCTTTATCTGCATAAAATCATTAAGAAAATAGAATTTAACCAACAGAAAATAAAGAAATTATACAACTGACCAGTGCATAGAAAATAACTAAATGCCTCAAACATATAAAAAGATGCTCGTTTTCACTGATAATTAAAGAAATGCAAATTAAAACCAATATAAAATCAACCTTTTCATGGATTGGCATAGATTTAAAAGTTTATATAGACAATTAGTAAAAGTGTGCATGGCATATAAATACTAATCATACACTTTTAGTATTAATTTTTATAATCTCTTTTGGGGAGAAAATTTGGCAATACCTATCAACTAAAACTTTTTAATTGACATGATAATGGTAAACAATTAAAACCAAAAAATTCATAAAATAAAATATAAAAGCTATGAGCTCCATAAAAGTGAGTGCTTTTGTCTTGCTCATCTTTGCGGCCCACAGGACTTACACGAACAAGTGCTTCAGTTGCTTTTAAATCCTTCCCAGAAAATAACAAAAGTGATGTTTCCTTTTCTCGGACAAGTCCAAAAAGTCCTCTCAGATACAAATGCATCTGAGATGCCAGAGTGAAGATACACAAAAATATGAAAACATTAGAAACATTCCTTTTAAAATCAGGAACAAAATAAAAATGTCAACTATGACTACTTCTATACAACACGAAAGGCCTTACTTAGCCAATGCAACAACAGAAAACAGATTACAAAGGAATAGATAAAACTATCACTATTTGCAGGTAATTGTTCAAATATAAAAATCTATAAAATGTTAGAAATAATAGAATTTATCAAAATAACCAACATAGAAAACTTAACACATATTTACACACTAAAAATAATCAATTAGAAAAATTTTCTTTTTTAAAGACAACAATTATAATACCAACAAATGCTCAAAGTAGATCTAAAAATATCCAAAAAAATATATACAAGACCTGAGAACAGAAAATTATAAAATTTTATGAAAAGACATTTAAGAACCCTTGGAAAAATAAAATGGATAGAAAGGCAATAACTAAAATTATGATTTTATTCACTTCACCTGAAGATTTCATACAACTTCCCTGAAGACACTAGGCTGCTTCATGTGTCCAATGAAGTAACCAAATTATGGCCCACAGGCATTACTGAATAAACTCCTCTAGTATGTTAATCAATAAACCTCCTTCCCAATACCAAATTCTCTAAACCTCTTCCTCACAGAAAATTTCAATTTGTCCTTCTGAAAAATCTTACCCTATAAAAATTTTGATAGCCATATTTAAAAATTCTCATCATTTTGTATTTGATCTTTTGCTGCAAGTACCAGACAATTCAAATTATCTTTTTATAGGGAAGAACTGTGCCTTAATACTCTCTATATTCCCAACCATTCCCAACTACATATGTAATGTAAACACAATAAATTTGTTGAAATGAGAGAGATGCAGAAATGAAAGTCCTCAGTTTGGTACCAACAATCAAGATGCTAAATACAGCAATAGCTATTATGATCAGAAAATGGAGAATGCCATCACCAGAATTACCTGAGTAAAATAAGAAGTTAGGAGAAGAAATGTAAATGGTCATGCTATTGAATGAAATAGATGTCATCGTTATTTAAAAGCAAATGTGAAACAAGCCATAAGCCATTGTGAAAGAGAGGAATTTAAAAGAATTTGAGGTGAAGGACATTCTTCTGAAAGAGCAGTGTGATTATTCTAGTGTTCCTCTTTCCAAATCAATGTAGCCCAAATATATATAGGTTGCACTAATGATTTTAACGAAGTTCCAATAACTAAACTAAACCCCCAATAATAAACTGTCATGTATGACCACATTAAAGAGAATGGTTTAGATTAGAATTACCTAAATATATCTCACATTGAACAGATGAACCTGAATTGAAGACAGATAGAGGAAGCATAATCTTCTTAACAACAAGGCCAATAGTTGGTGTTTCATCCAAGAGAAAAACCATACTAAGAAATTTATACGAGCATATTCAGGAATACAAAAACCAAGCTACTACTAAGATTTCTTATTTTTTTTCATTTTTAACCAAATTCCCTAATCATAACCACCTCCCCCCAAATAAAACAATGCACAGTTATAGCCCAAAAAAACAGACACTATGTTTATATTGTACTCCTATATTCTAACAGGGTCTTAAACATATTAAGAATTAATCATGTAATAGTGTAATCATTAATGATGTAAAGGATGAACAGAAAAGGTCCACCCCAAAGTTCAGTTCAGAGCACTTTTCTCTCCCCATTTGCTCTTTCAGTACTTCAGAGACAAGTCCATTTCTTAGTCCATTTCTATCACTAGCTGTTCTTAGCAGAAGAAGGAAGTAAGTTTAATGAAAGTAATTGCAATCATTTAACAATTAAAAGTTTAGTTGTTGTTAAGTTATTTGCAATTTGATGCAACCTGTTGAACAAACCTCTAAGGTACTCTAGGTAACTATACTGTATGCAGATAGATTTATACTGACTAGAACTTCTTTAAATAAAATGCTAAAAGTTACAGAATAACATCAGAAACTAAATTTTCTACATGATGTTGATGGTTACTTTATAATTGAAACTTCTTTAATATATAACTCAGAGTTTCTTAGTAAATTTAGTAACAAAGATACTTAACTGGAGGTCCCCAAACCCACCCCTATGTTCAGAAATTCACTGGAACCCAAGAGACTCAGCATAGAGTGGCACTCATGACTAAGATTTATCACAGCAATATGGTAAGCTGACACTTCAGATCTCAAGGCTGAAAAGACACAGGAGTCTAAAGAAATTCATGAGTAAGATTCCTTATACTGTCTTACTCTCATGAGGGATCACACAGCGTACTCTTCTTCCAGTAACAGGGGTGCTACGTATATGCTCAGAGAAGCTCATTACAGACTCAGTACCCAAGGTTTTTATAGGGGATGGGTTCCTGATAGGCACCTTAGCCTAGCACATCCCAGAATTCCAAACTCTCAAAAGGAAGAAAGGTTTGCAGCATAAACCACACTGTTTCACAAAGAGTCTAGGAACAGTAAACCTCCCTACTCAGTTAGTGAACAATGGAAACACTCCCCAACTCCAAGTTCCCACACATCAGCCCAAGACAAATCTTGCAAGCAGGCTTTTTAACTAATTTCTGCAGAGATAACTTGAATTGTCTCCAGTACCATTACCACTTCTTCAGAGTTCTGCTCTACAGTGTAGTGAATTATGTTATAAAGAAATACACAAGCAAATGTTTTATTTTTTTCACCTAAACATACATGTGTCCCAGAGAAGGGGGAGGAGAAAAAAGTAAACCTTAAATTAAGGCAATGTATTTATGTTGATTCCACTACTTTTTGTACATACACATTAATAAAAACAGCATACACTGAGTGGCCAAATTATTATGACCACCTGACGTTTGTAGGCAAATTAGCTATAATTTCGCGCTGAAGTTGTTAGAGGGCCAGACCATTATAAATAGGAAAGCGGGTTGTTTACCACAACAGTAGAAGTGATTTTTTTTCTGAAGATATGGGTAAACAA